>NC_041381.1:557585311-557633553 GCF_002162155.2 Triticum dicoccoides
GGGGGGGGGGAGGGAATAGCTTGGCATCATATTGCTAGGGTACATTGGGTATATTAGCTAGCTTATTCCATCTTAGTGTCCGTCCGCCTCAATGTCTATATAAAGGATTACGTATGGGCAATATTGTTGCAGATATCATAGTTGCTAGAAGCTTGGAACTATGTGGTATGGGTCAGCAACGACCAGATTGTAACATGAAAAAGTAGGAGCTTAGCGGGTCCTTACCCCCCATTATCTGATAGAGCGGAAAGGACCTGCGAAATTTTATTTTTATAATGTGAACTGAATCTATTCAATTCACTCTCATGAAGCAAACACTAGAGCATGAAGGAAGTTCACCCATGCCCGCCCTTTCCCTTGTCATCTTTGTTGCGAAAGTACCAGTCGAAGACACAATACACATCGAGCCGGATATGCTCACTGTAAGAGCATATTTATCCCTTAGGTGTTTTGGTGATTGATGACAATGCTTTTGCGGACTAATCGTGTGCCTTGAGTTTCTCAGACGCTTCATCACTAGGCACGAGACGATTCGGTGCCCCTCGAAGACTATTGAAGACGGCGTTGTTCTACGTTTCTTTTTGGTGGATTTGAGTCGTAGGAGAGTCGTACTATTAAGAGGGGGTCCGCGTCGGAAAGGTTCGGGTGGAATCAGCACATACACATGTCCTTCCTTTCCCTTGCACTTTGGAGCATCTCTCTGTTATCCTAGTTGTGCTTAATCTGACGGCTACTGCTGTACTTGCGGTAGTACTGCTCCATGGAGCGGTAGTACCGCAAGCACCTGCGGTAGTACCGTTGGGGGTCACGGTAGTACCGCTCCTCTGGAGCCTTAGTATCGTGGCTCCCAGGCCTAGTGTCGCTCCGGTACGGTAGGGGCGGATGTAATTTTTTACATCCGCGCCCCCACGGTAGTACCGCACGTCCTGCGCGGTAGTACCGCGAGAGGCCACGGTAGTACCGCTCCCCCGGAGTCGTAGTACCGTGGCCCTCGTACCTAGTACCGCTGCGTCATGGTAGTAGGAGCGGATGTAATTTTTTACATCCACGCCTCCACGGTAGTACCGCGCCTCGTGCGCGGTAGTACCACGTCGGATTTTTTGCATTGTTTCTTTTTCAGCGGAAGTAGGCACGGATGTAGTTTATTTCATCCGCGCTCTTCGTAGGCATTGACTTTCCTGCCTTGCAGTAGTACCGCAAGGGGGAGCGGTAGTACTGCGCAAGCGCTAGTACTGCACTCAGTCAGGCAAGTCCCGGCCTCTGCTGCTGCCGCGGAAGTACCGTGGTCCTCCATGGTAGTATCGCGTGGCCTTCCGGTAGTACCGCGCCCCTGGAGCGGTAGTACCGCATGTCGCAGGCTGAACATGTGGATAACGGTTGGATCTTTTCCATAACTATAAAAGGGGCGTCTCCTACCTCTAGTTGACCACCTCTTCCACCTCTAAGCTCCATTGTTACTCCAAGCTCCATTTTGGCCCGATCTCTCTCCCTAGCCAATCAAACTTGTTGATTTGCTCGGGATTGGGTGACAAGGGCCTGATCTACACTTCCACCAAGAGATATTCGATTCCCCCACTAATCCCTAGCGGATCTTGTTACTCTTGGGTGTTTGAGCACCCTAGACGGTTGAGGTCACCTCGAAGCCATACTCCATTGTGGTGAAGCTTCGTGGTGTTGTTGGGAGCCTCCAAGTGTTGTGGAGATTGCCCCAACCTTGTTTGTAAAGGTTCGGTTGCCGCCTTCAAGGGCACCAATAGTGGAATCACGGCATCTCGCATTGTGTGAGGGCATGAGGAGATTACGGTGGCCCTAGTGGCTTCTTGGGGAGCATTGTGCCTCCACACCGCTCTAACGGAGACATACTTCCCCTTAAAAGGAAGGAACTTCGATAACACATCCTCGTCTTCACCGGCTCCACTCTTGGTTATTTCGTGCCTTTACTTTTGCAAGCTTACTTGTGTTGTATCTTTTGCTTGCTTGTGTGCTAGTTGTCATTGCATCATATAGGTTGTCCACGTAGTTGCATATCTAGACAACCTATTTTGTCGCAAGGTTTAAATTGTTAAAGAAAAGCTTAAAAATTGTTAGTTTCCTATTCACCCCCCCCTCTAGTCAACCATATCGATCCTTTCAATTGGTATCAGAGCCTCGTCTCTTCATTAAGGACTTTGTCGTCCGAAGAGTATGGTTGACACCAACGACGGTGCAGAGGAGCACTCTGGTGTGAATCCTATCTCGTCTACGGCCGATGGGGGAACCTCGGTCTCACGTGAGGAATTCAATATGGCTTTAGACACATTGAAAACCTCAATGACGACCGAGGTTAAAAGCATGTTTACTGAATTCCTAGAAGGACTTAAACTATCCACCTCGCCGACGAAAGTGGGTGATCCCACTAACAAGGTGACGGATGCCAACTCCGACAAGGGGGAAGCTAATAGTGAAAAAGGTCCTTCTACTAGTGGTAGAAATGGCTCTGGCATCTTTGCCCATGTGGAACCTCCTACTTATGGTGGACCGATTCCCACTACCCATTTAAATCATGCCGGTCCTCCTCCTAAGATTGTGAAAAATGAGGATTTTGATGCTTGGGTGTATCATTTCAAGCATCATTTAAAACATGTGAATACTAATCTTTGGAGAATTATAGAAGAAGGTTTCTACCCACATGACCCAAGCAACTTCACCCCTCGAGAAGCTGTGGATAATCAATTCAATGAGAGTGCTCTCTTCATCATCCAAGATGCAATCCTTCACAAAGATCTCCCTCATCTTCAACCTCATGCCATGGCTAAAGACGCATGGCAATGTGTTGTGTCTCTCTTTCGAGGAAGTGCTAGCATACAACGCTCCAACTATGAAGTGGTGCAAGATGAAGCCGATGAGTTTGCAATGAAAGAAGATGAAGAACCTCATGAGCTCTTTCGAAGAGTGACCAAACTCGCGGTCGCACTCCGAGATCATGGGAGCAAGGACACGGATGACAATTGGATCAAGCGCAAATTCCTCAAGGCCATGATGCCCTACAACAAGGCCATGTCCTCCGTCATTCGTCAAAGACCGGACTTCCACTCCATGACCTCAAGTGAAGTGTTGGATGAGTTCATTGCAATGAGCATCTTGGACAAGACCGCCGACAATGCGGTGCTCCGTTCTCAAAGGGCAAAGAAGCCCAACCTTGACTTGAAGGCCAAGGTCAATGTGGAAGAAGAGGAAGAAGAAGAAGATGAGGAGAGCAACCCCGAAGACACAAAATATGATTATCATGAGCACATGGCTCTTGCATCAAGACAATTCTGGAGCAAGAAGAATACAAGACCCAACTTCAACAAGAACAACTCAAGTGGCCTCAAGGGCAAGCAACGAGTTAGAACTTGTTTCAACTGTGGCAATGTGAGCCATTTCGTTGCGTATTGTCCTTACGAGAAGCGGGAAGACAATGGTGGCAAGTTCTTCCGAAAAGACAAGGCCAAGTCCTTCCCCAACAAGAACAACTTCACCAAGAAGACTCCTACTCGCAGGTTGGTGGTTCAAGAAGAATACCATGAGGATGACGATGATGATGAAGATAGTGAAGCAATGGCCATGGCATCCGTTGCCATTGCCATAACTGCTCGGGTGTCTCTTTTCTATTCACCCAACGAGAACATCACCGCCAAGTGCCTCATGGCTAAGGCCACCAACCAGGTAACCCCCAACATCAAAACCACCATTATTCCTAATCCTTCTTTGACGGTTGGCTTTGATGATGGTAAGGGGTCTAATGAGGAGGTAAATGAATTTGAGTCCTTCATGAGTAAGCTCAAGGGCAAATCCAAGAAGCACTTCGTTGCTCTCTTGGAACAACTTGGTGAAGCCAATGACATGATCGAGGCTCACGAAGAAACCATCTCTAAGATGGAAGGTCATAGTCGTGACTATGCCGATGAGATATAGGATCTCTCTAATGCTCTTGAGGAAGAGCATGGGCATCGTTTGGCTCTTGAGGAGTCACAAAACGATGACCATGCCAAATTAAAGAAAGATCTTGATCATGCTCTTGTTGTGTCTCGTGTACTAACTTCCGAGAAGGCCAAACTTGGGGTTGATCATGCTAGACTCAAGGAGGAGTTTGATGTACTTGACAAGGCCCATAAGGTCTTGAAAGGTGCTCATGCAAACCTCAAGGAGTCTCATGCTCAACTCCAAGTTAAGCTAACCAAGGAAAATGCCACATTTCCTCACATGGTCTTAATTGATAATGCAAATGCGACTAACCCGTGTTGTGAGCATGTCAAGTTGAAGGAACAACTCGAGAAAGGTCTTGTGTCATGCATACAAGGTGAGAAGAACCTGAATGACCTTTTGAGCAATCAAAAGAAAGTTGTGGGCAAGGAGGGAGTTGGTTTCTCACCCAAGTCCAAGAACAAGAAGAAGAACAAGGAGAAGAATAACAAGACCAAACGACCTCCCCCGCTTAAGGAAACTTTTGTGAAGGAGGGAGAGGGTGCTCCTAAGGAAAAGAAGAACAATGCGAAGAGTGGTGATGCCAAAAAGGGCAAAGCCATCTCTCCCAACAAAGCCGGCGACTTTAACCCCTCTTATGTGTTGTGCCGTGCTAGTGATGGGCATGTTTATGCTAAATTTGTTGGTTCTTCTTATGAGTACATTGAATGGTCTATTTGGGTTCCTAAGACCCTTGTTACTAACATCAAAGGACCCATTACTAAATGGGTACCTAAAACCAAGCATTGATCTCTTGTAGGTGTTTGCTTCCGGTGGGGGATCATGGTTGCTCGATAGTGGAGCAACAAATCATATGACCGGGAGCAAGGACTTGGTGGTGGACGTGCAAAAGATCCCATTTATGCCCACCAATGTTGAGTGGGGTGATGCCTCACATTCCAAGGTATTGGGTCTTGGCAAGGTTGTCATTTCTCATGATCTAACGATCGAGAAAGTCATGCTTGTTGAGTCCCTTGCGTTCAATTTACTTTCCATTCATCAACTTGCACTCATGGGCTTTGCCACCTTCTTTGATATTGATACCGTGGCCCTCTTGTGGAGCAAGACTCTTAAAGTATCCTTTGTTGGGCATGTCGAGAACGGTCTCTATGTGATTAACTTTTCAGAGTAACCCACTAAGACCGCGACATGCCTAATGGCTAAAGTTGATGTGGGGTGGCTTTGGCATCGCCGTTTAGCCCATGTCAATATGAGATCTTTGCAAAGTCTTCTCAAGGGGGACCATGTCCGTGGACTAACAAATGTTAGTTTTGCCAAAGATCGTGCTTGAAGTGCTTGTATCGAAGGAAAGCTTCATGAGACGGCTCACCCTCCCACGACTATCATCTACTCGAAGAGACCCTTGGAGCTCCTGCACATGGACCTCTTTGGGCCTCCATCCTTTGATAGTCTTGGGGGTAGAAAGTATTGCTTGGTGATTGTGGATGATTATTCAAGATGCACTTGGGTATACTTCTTCAAGAGGAAGAGTGAGACTCAACAAACCTTCATCGACTTTGCAAATGAAGCTCAACGTCAACATAATGCAAAGATCTTGACAATAAGAAGTGACAACGGCACTGAGTTCAAGAACTACACCTTGGATGAGTTTCTTAGTGATGAGGGGATCAAGCATCAATATTCTGCACCATATACCCCTCAACAAAATGGTGTTGCGGAGAGGAAGAACCGGACGTTGATGGATGCGGCAAGGACCATGATGGCGGAGTTCAAGTCTCCATACAACTTTTGGGCCGAATCCATCAACACTGCATTTCATGCATCCAATCGGCTCTATCTCCGCAAAGGCTTGAACAAGACTCCTTATGAGATACTCATCGGAAATAAGCCCAATCTCAAGTACTTCCGGGTGTTCAGGTGTAAGTGTTTCATTCTCAAGAAAGGTGTTCGTTTGTCTAAATTTGAGGCTAGAGCTTATGAGGGCATATTTGTTGGTTATGCTACAAACTCTCATGCTTACCGTGTTCTCAACAAGTCCACCGGACTCATTGAGCAGACGTGTAATGTGGAGTTTGAAGAAAATAACGGCTCCCAAGTGGAGCAATGTGGTACTTGTGATGTAGGTGATGAAATTCCTCCCCAAGCCATAAGAAGAATGGGTATTGGTCATATTCTACCCATTGAGGAATCCCTTGTGGCCGAAGGAGAAGGACAATGCTCCACTCAAGTGGAGCCTTCACCTACTCAAGACCCACACGCTTCCGGAGAACAAAGTGTAGGCCCTCAACCTCGGGAACAAGACCAAGGGCAAGATCAATCTCAAGATGATGGTGAACCTCCAAATGATGCCCAAGGTCAAGTTCTCCCCCTCGAGCAAGTTAAAGATCATGAGCAAGCTCAAGATCAAGAACAAGCTCAAGACGACGCTCAAGATGATCAAGTTAACCAAGTTAACCCTCCTCCTTCCACACCCGAGGAGGAATTAGAGCGTCGTGCCACGAAGATTTCTTCCAAACTCACCACCAAAGGCCATCTCATGGAGAATGTGGTTGGAAGCCTAAGAAAGGGGGTAAGCACCCGTAGACAATTAGCAAACTATTGTGAACATCATGCGTTTGTCTCTTGTGTTGAACCCCAAAAGGTCTATGAGGCGCTCGAAGACTCGGATTGGCTCAATGCCATGCATGAAGAACTCAACAACTTCGAGTACAACAAGGTGTGGAGGTTGGTGCCAAGGCCTTCGGGGAACCATAATGTCATTGGAACCAAGTGGATCTTCAAGAACAAGCAAGATGCTCATGGGAACATCATTCGCAACAAGGCAAGATTGGTAGCACAAGGCTACTCCCAAGTCGAGGGTATCGACTACGGTGAAACCTTTGCTCCTGTTGCTCGCCTTGAATCCATTCATTTGTTGATTGCTTATGCTTCCCATCACAACTTTAAGTTATAACAAATGGATGTGAAAAGTGCTTTTCTTAATGGTCCTATTAATGAGTTGGTTTATGTCAAGCAACCCCCCGGGTTCGAGGATCCTTACTTCCCGGATCATGTGTATCAACTCGATAAGGCACTCTATGGCCTTAAACAAGCCCCACATGCATGGTATGACCACCTTACCGAGTTGTTACAAGATCATGGATTTGAAGTAGGGCAAATCGATCCCACTCTTTTTACTAAGAAGGTCAAAGGGGAGTTGTTTGTGTGCCAACTATATGTTGACGACATTATCTTTGGTTCCCCTAACAATGCTTTCAATGAAGAATTTGTTGCTCTCATGACTTCTAAGTTCAAGATGTCTTCGATGGGAGAGTTGAAGTTCTTCCTTGGTTTTGATATCAAACAAAGAAGAGAAGGTACCTTCATCAACCAATCCAAAAACACTCAAGACATGCTTAAGAGATTCAAGCTAAGTGATGTCAAGCCGGCCTCTACTCCAATGCCCACCAAGTGCCAACTTGACATTGATCCCAATGGTAAAGCGGTGGATCAAAAGGTATATCGCTCTATGATTGGTTCCTTGCTTTACCTTTGTGCATCTAGACCGGAAATCATGTTGAGTGTGGGAATGTGTGCACGGTTCCAAGCCGCACCAAAGGAAAGCCACTTTGTGGTGGTCAAGCGAATCTTTCGATATTTGGCTCATACCCCAAACTTTGGCCTATGGTACCCAAGAGGAGCTAACTTCAAGCTTGAAGGATTCACGGATTCTGATTGGGCGGGAGACAGTGGATAGGAAGTCCACTTCCGGAGGGTGCCAATTTCTTGGTTGCTCTTTGGTAAGTTGGTCTTCCAAGAAGCAAAGTTGTGTATCTCTCTCGTCCACCGAAGCGGAATATGTGGCGGCCGATAGTTGTTGTGCACAACTCTTATGGACGAGGCAAACTTTAAAGGAGTACGGTGTCATTTGTGACAAAGTGCCTCTTTGGTGTGACAATGAAAGTGCCATCAAGATTTCTCTCAACCCGGTGCAACACTTCAAGACGAAGCATATTGAGATTCGGTATCACTTCATCCGGGATCACATTAGGCGAGGGGAGATCAAGCTCAAGTATGTCAACACTCATGATAACCTTGCAGATATTTTCACGAAGCCCTTGGATGAAGCAAGATTTCACGAGTTAAGGCATGAGATAAATATCATTGATTCGAGCAATGTGACTTGAACCCTTGCACCCCCCACCACACTCAACTCGTTGTCTAGTTTAGATGTAGGCATGGACAAAGGGGGAGTGTTGTTCTCTCAATGAACTCTCCCTCCCCCCATTATGAATAAATCGATCAACTCTTTCACATTAGCAATTTTTGATGGTACTTGTGCTTCAAAGACGAGTTTTGGTCATGGGCTCAAGGATAATTCTTCGCGGTGCCATACCAACGAACTCAAACATAGGTGGCTCCGGCCACCGCCCTCTCCTTGAGAGGTAGTGTCGTGTGGTTGCTCCCTGTTGTCTTTTGCCTTGAGTTGTTCGTGTTCTTGTGGTATCTTTTGTGCTAAAAGTTTCTCTTCAAAGACCTCTTTTCGTGTGTTGAAACCTGATTTTTCTTGAGCTCACGGTACTACCACAGCCTGCTACAGTACTACCGCATGAAGGAGCACGGTACTACCGCCCCCACGCGGCAGTAATTTTTTACTGCCGCCTGGGAGAGCGGTACTACCGCTTCGGTGCGGTACTTCCGCCCAGGCGGTACTACCGCAATGACATGCGGTACTACCGCGACGTCTCGAACGCGTGGGGATAAGGACGGGAAGGGGGAGTTCTAACTCCCCCATACCCATTCGCCAGTTCCCCATCTCGTCTCTGTCTCTCTCCCTCGCTCAAGAACGGGGCCGGCGTCCGTCGCCGGATCTCCGCCTCCAGTTGCCCTCCCGTGATTCCGACCGGTGGGATCGTTCCCCACCACGTGCTCTTGCCATGGACCAAGGTCTTTCCCCAACTCCTTCTCGTTTTTGTTGTGTTTGTTGTCTCTAGGTTTTGGGGGAGACTTGTGTGTTCTAGAGATTCTTAGGCTTAATCTATGCAAGAGTAGGATGAAGGAGCGTAGTATTGCGTAGGAATTATACTTGTTTTCTGTCCCGTGCTAGATTTGATCACCGTAGCACCGCAGTGGTTTCGTGGTTCTTTTCAGATTCAAACCGTCGTTTGGATCTGATGCGGTGCGGTACTACCGCCCGTCTGGCGCGGTACTACCGCTTGTCCGGTACTACCGCCCTCTGGCGTGGTACTACCGCCCTCTGGCGCGGTACTACCGCGCTCACTGCGGCACTAAAACTTTACTACCGCTCCAACCACGGTACTACCGTGCCTCGCACGGTACTACCGTGACCTGGAGCGGTACTAAAATTTTAGTACCGCAGGCTCTGGCAGCACTACCGTGGCTCACATCTATCTCATGGCAACTTTCACATATACTTTCTATGTGTTTCTTGTGCTTTGCCGTGGTCTTTGCATTGATCCTTTTTGCGTTTCGTGCGTGTTTTGCGTGTGTGTCTCAGGTGGTGGCTCTCGCCATTCCAACCCTAGTCCTGACACGGGCTCCAAGCGTCTGCGCAATCCAGGTGAAGCACCAGAAGGCTCCACTGCCCCCAAGCGCCATGTCAAGTCATCAGCTAGCAAGCACAAGGAACCAGCTAAGGGCATGGACGAGATACCCCAAGCTGAGTTTGTCCGTCTCAGGAAGCTCAACCCGTATGTGAACCCTTGTGCTACCGTCAAAGGTTGTGAGCTGTTTTGGAACAAGCAACAGACTCTCATTTATCCGGATGTCATCAAGAACAAGCAGAATACCTATGTGGATGTCAAATGGATAGAAATGCATCACCTAAGGAAGGACCAGCATCGTGCGTACTTTGGAGAAGCTCTGGACCTAGTGGAGCAGTTTGGTATTGAACATGTGATCTCTTTTCACCTTGACTATGACCCTGAGCTCATCTGTCAGTTCTTTGCCTCAGTATATTTTCACCATGATGAAGAGCGGAGGATGACCTGGATGACCAATGGCCGTATGATGTCTGATACTTGGAAGGAGTTCATGGACCTGCTCCACGTTCCTGATGACGGGCTCAACACTCCCGTGGGTGTTCGCCCCCATGCTAATCCTGAGTCTGCTAACAAGGACAAGCTTCAGCCATACTATGTTGAGAAGGCGCTTCCCAATGGCAAGACGGGGTTTGTGCTCAACTCTTTTCTGGATATCATGTATCGCATCTTCCACAACTCCTTGTTCCCTCGCATTGGTGACAAGGACAAGGTCCACGCCTATATGGTGGATATGATGCTCATTCGCGAGGAGGCTCGTTTGTCTCAGACTCAGCCACTTGATGTCTCACAGATCATGTGGTGTGAGCTTCGGTTTGCGGTGTTCAACCGCAAAGTGCCTATCTATGGGCCCTATCTGTTTCTGCTGATCTCGAAGACTTGGGAGAAGATGTTCCCTGGTGAGGAGTTCCTTGCTCCAGACTGGATTTGCCATGATCCCATCTGTCTCCGTGTCAAGTCGAACTGGGCCAACACTACTACTCGTGCTGAGGTGTCTGCTGCTAGGGCTGCTGTTGATGAGGAGGATGTTGGCGCAGAGGATGTTGCTGAGGACCGTGCTGCCAGGCCTTCCCATAGTTCCTCTATGCCCTCGTGGGCCAAGAAGCTGAAGGACAAGATGAAGACTCTTTTCTGCATGCAAGCCAAGGGCCAGTACAAGACTCATGTGGCATCCAAGGAGAGTCGTCGCCGGGACAAGAAGATCTTGCAGCTCTATGGTGAGGATGTGTCTGGCGGTTCTGAGGATCGCATCACTCCAGAGGCCGAGTGGATGGAGAAGCAAGGCTACAGGTGGACTGATTCTGAGGAGGACGTCGAGGAGACCATCCCTGCTACCGAGGAGTCCGATGGAGAGGGTTGGGATGAGTTCCCTTCTTGAGCCACCTCTTGTGTGTAGGTGTCCTCTCTGCCTTTTTGGCGTCTCGATGCCAAAGGGGGAGAGAGTGTAGGGATTTGCGAGTTGTGTGTCGTCGTTCGTTTTTCGTGTGTTTGCTGCTTTCTCGTTTGAACCTCGTTTCAGTTGCTTTGGGTTGCTTTACTTCATATGGTGTAAGACATATGCACTCTATCTATCTTAGCAAGCTCGTGATATATTGTGCTACCTTTATGCTATGCTATGCTTAGATGTTAATCATCTTGCCAGTCTCTAAAATATAGGGGGAGTATGGATCCTAGCTTGTGTGCTATGCAGTCCAAAGCATCTATCTAGATTGCACACATCTAGGGGGAGCACGTCTATATTCTAGAGAGGTGGGGTTTGCCTTTGCTCTATATTATCTTATCTATGTGCAAATCTCGTATTTTCATCAATCCACCAAAAAGGGGGAGATTGTAAGAGCATATTTATCCCTTAGGTGTTTTGGTGATTGATGATAATGCTTTTGCGGACTAATCGTGTGCCTTGAGTTTCTCAGACGCTTCATCACTAGGCACGAGACGATTCGGTGCCCCTCGAAGACTATTGAAGACGGCGGTGTTCTACGTTTCTCTTTGGTGGATTTGAGTCGTAGGAGAGCCGTACTATTAAGAGGGGGTCCGTGTCGGAAAGGTTCAGGTGGAATCAGCACGTACACATGTCCTTCCTTTCCCTTGCACTTTGGAGCATCTCTCCGTTATCCTAGTTGTGCTTAATCTGACGGCTACTACTGTACTTGCGGTAGTACTGCTCCATGGAGTGGTTGTACCACAAGCACCTGCGGTAGTACCGCTGGGGTCATGGTAGTACCGCTCCTCTGGAGCCTTAGTACCGTGGCTCCCAGGCCTAGTGCCGCTCCGGTATGGTAGTAGGGGCGGATGTAATTTTTTACATCCGCGCCCCCACGGTAGTACCGCACGTCCTGCGCAGTAATACCGCGGGAGGCCACAGTAGTACCGCTCCCCCGGAGTCGTAGTACCGTGGACCTCGTACCTAGTACCGCTGCATCACGGTAGTAGGAGTGGATGTAATTTTTTACATCCGCGCCTCCACGGTAGTACCACGCCTCGTGCGTGGTAGTACCGCGTCGGATTTTTTGCATTGTTTCTTTTTCAACGGAAGTAGGCACGGATGTAGTTTATTTCATCCGCGCTCTTCGTAGGCATTGACTTTCCTGCCTTGCGGTTGTACCGCAAGGGGGAGCGGTAGTATCGCGCAAGCGGTAGTACTGCACTCAGTCAGGCAAGTCCCGGCCTCTGCTGCTGCTGCGGAAGTACCGTGGTCCTCCACGGTAGTACCGCGTGGCCTTGCGGTAGTACCGCGCCCCTGGAGTGGTAGTACCGCATGTCGCAGGCTGAACATGTGGATAACGGTTGGATCTTTTCCATGACTATAAAAGGGGCGTCTCCTACCTCTAGTTGACCACCTCTTCCACCTCTAAGCTCCATTGTTTCTCCAAGCTCCATTTTGGCCCGATCTCTCTCCCTAGCCAATCAAACTTGTTGATTTGCTCGGGATTGGGTGACAAGGGCCTGATCTACACTTCCACCAAGAGATATTCGATTCCCCCACTAATCCCTAGCGGATCTTGTTACTCTTGGGTGTTTGAGCACCCTAGACGGTTGAGGTCACCTCGAAGCCATACTCCATTGTGGTGAAGCTTCGTGGTGTTGTTGGGAGCCTCCAAGTGTTGTGGAGATTGCCCCAACCTTGTTTGTAAAGGTTCGGTTGCCGCCTTCAAGGGCACCAATAGTGGAATCACGGCATCTCGCATTGTGTGAGGGCGTGAGGAGATTACGGTGGCCCTAGTGGCTTCTTGGGTAGCATTGTGCCTCCACACCGCTCTAACGGAGACGTACTTCCCCTTAAAAGGAAGGAACTTCGGTAACACATCCTCGTCTTCACCGGCTCCACTCTTGGTTATTTCGTGCCTTTATTTTTGCAAGCTTACTTGTGTTGTATCTTTTGCTTGCTTGTGTGCTAGTTGTCATTGCATCATATAGGTTGTCCACGTAGTTGCATATCTAGACAACCTATTTTGTCGCAAGGTTTAAATTGTTAAAGAAAAGCTTAAAAATTGTTAGTTGCCTATTCACCCCCCCCCCTCCTCTAGTTAAGCATATCGATCCTTTCACTCACTGTCAGAACTACCCGATCCATCGCCCGCCTCCTCCTCTTCTTTGGGGGGGGGGGGGCAGTTCTCCTCTGCCGCTTCTCGAGGATAAGGGCATGGAGGGCTTCTTCGTTGCTATCCAAGCCGGCGTGCGCCTCCGCCTTCATGACCCTCAGCCTCAGCCACGATGGTTGTTGGGCCTTCTCAGTGCACAACAAGCACATCACGCCTCCGCCTCCAGGTCATGACACATTCTGGCGCTGACCTTTAACTCGAAGCCCGATGATGTGGGGATGAGGCGCCATTGCAGTGGTTGCGCTGCCAACCCGGAGTTGCGCAACCAGCCGTTCAGTGAGGCCGCGGTCATGCACCTCGAGGGCCTGACACCAGCTGATACATTTTAGCCCTAGTTGGGCGTTTAGGGTCCGAACAAGATAGATCCAACTGTAGATGCTTTTACACATTGGTTTGGAGCCTTACCAAAAGATTTCCATCGGATCAAGATGTACATATGCATGTATATGTATGCATACGAGTACATGCACACAATGGTGCTAGACATGGTTGGCTCGGCCAGGAAATCACGCACGTCATACGCATGGATTGCACTAGCACTAGGCACTACTTGGACCTACATAAAGGCTTAAGCGACACTGCATGGCTACTTCATTGCTTCTTCTTATATGTATATGTTCATGCATGCATGCATGCATGCTACCAAAACACCAAGATTTGTGGCGTCTACCCTTTGTTACGTACGTTGTTGCATGGTGCCATGTGGCGGGCCAGGGCCAGACGCCGGAGACAGCGGCGTCTCCGGTGTAACCAAAACGTCACGGTTGCTGGCATCTCGAAATGGGTCAAGTTCAAAAAAAGTTTCAAAAAAGGGTCAAATCATGCTAAATTTTTGTAAATGGGTCAAAACAGTAAAAAAGTCCCAAGTACTAGTGCACTACGAGTACTACTCATCAGTTAAAGTTCACGAAGGAAAAATTACACTCGTGAGTTGCATGATTCGAGCTAGACACGATCATCATCACGGGCCCTACTCGTCGCTCGCAGTACCTGTGTGGCTACGCCGGAGCCCGACCGGTTCTCCAACGGAGGAGCAGCGGCCCCGAAGCCAGGGCAGCGTGCTCCCCTCAGGAGCCCGGCGTCTCCATCGGTCTCGTCCCTGGGGGGCCATGGGTGGCAACGGAATGAGAGAAACCATCGCACGTTTTATCACCGGAGAATATGGTGGCGCAAGACCATGCGGCGGCAGCAGCCGGACAAGCCATGTGGGGGCAAAAGGAGGAGGACATGAAGCTGATACAAGGGGCAGTTGAGTGATCCGAGAAAGGGTTCGGATTTGAGGTATGCCGGTCGCCGGATAACAACATCTATAGTCGGGCGCCTTAAACCTGCCTCATACACTTGGACGGGCCACCCGACCACTGTCCGATCATGATTTTTTGGTTCAGATGGGTCCCTCAAACAGCCCTTAAACGGTCGGGCTAACCGACACCCCTCATATCCAGTTTAAATATGGAGCGGGTATGAGAGCACCCGGACGCGCCCGCCACCTCTGACCCGGCCCACGCTGGCCAACCGATCCCACATAAATTCTCCCCATCCACTCATCGGACCAAACCCTAACCACTTCACACCATTTTTCTCCGCCACCCAAACTCGTCTCCGGCGACTTCCGGCGGCAGTGGATTCGAGTCCTTCACCTCCAGAAACGTCGACCCTGAGCTCATCGCACGCAACTCCGAGGAGGAGATGGCCGTCCGGCTTGCGCTCTGCCGCCCCCGGAGGAGGCTCGTGCACGGCTGCGCTCGGACTCCTTCCATCGGGAATTCATTGCGTTCGCCCAAATGGCGCATGGATCCGGATGTCGGGTCAGCCGTAGCTGCCTCACCGGAGGCCGTGCGATCCCTCTGGCGTTCGAGCGCGATGGCGGACACACAAATCCTCCGTTGGCACGCCGAGCATCGGGACGCACCATGGTCCTCGTCCGACAAGGCCATGGCACGGCGTGCCCGCCGTGCATGGTACATGGCGTGGAAGGCGGCGGCATCCCTCGCGACGGTGGATGTCGGTGAGGTAGAGTCGCATTTTCCGGCGCCCGTTATGACGCATCAGTCCGGACGCCACAAACCGCATCGTGGTGGATGTCTGCGGCTCGTCCCAGGACGGATCCGTCATCGATCTGACGTCCACCGGTACCATTCGGGTTCCGGGCTTCGACGAGGAAGAGTAGCGCATGGGATGCGGCGGCGCCTTGAGTCCCGTGAGCCGTCTCGTGTCCCGTGCCCTACTCTACCTTGCCGGCGACCGGACCAATACTCTGAGGACCACAGCCGACTGCTGGACATGCCCAGGGCCGAACCAGGCGAGCGGGGAGCAGAACCGGACGAAACTCCGCTCAGAGATCGCTGGGTTGCGTGTAATAATATGTATGTGAGGGTTCTAATTCGAGGTATCCGGATGTGGAATGCATTTTTTAAGACATGACCGGTCACTCTTCGCGAACGCGTCTCCGCAGACATTTCAGGGGTCGGATTTGTCAAGTCCAGCTGTAGATGCTCAAATAGACGGATAACCGAATCGGAAGCGCGGATGCTTCCTGTTGGCGCTTGCGGCGTGCAGACGCTCCAGCTTGACGCGGATGCAGTGCGCCGCCGTTTGCGTAGGACGGCCCAGGTTGCTGGCAAAAGCACACCCTCCTCCCCTCCTGGTCACGGCTCCCCCCGGCATTATCAATGGTCTATTCAGTCATGCCCATCTCCCGTTCCTTCTCATACCTCGCTAAGACTGGGAGGAGTACCGGCCAAGCGTCCCAGCCACTGACGGTGACGAGCCATCCAATGCATACTCAATGCGTCAGATCAGATGGGCGGTAGCGCAAATAGCTATAGGCCGTTTACTGTTAGCTAGCGCGTGATTACATCGAACGGTGGACACCGGCGCTCATTCTGGAAATGATTCTACCCATTATATTCGAATCGACCTACTGCTACTATGAGATGATTGGAAGAGTCCTGGGAAAACTGTGGTGCATCTGGTACCCTGTCTGTCAGTCTAGAATTGCCAAAAAGCGAAGAGTGTGGGATTCAGGCAGCTTTGTGAGTGTTTTTCCTGTTACTTGCTTGGTAGTAGTTCTCCGCATGACGATTTTTTCTTTTCTTTTTTTAGGAAAAAACTTCCGATCTATATCTTCAATCATGGTTTACAACGAACATCAGAAATAATAAAAAATACATCTAGATTCGTAGATCTTTTTGTGATGACTACAAACACTAAAGCAAACAGAAGGCGCGCCGCTGTCGATCGCCCCTACCTCGCCGGAGCCGGACAAAACTTGTCGTAGTAGACAGTCAGGAAAGTCGTCATGCTAAGGCCACATGGGACCACTGCAACAGAACAACAACCGCCGGCGATGAAGAGTAGCATATATTATAATAATCCAACCTGAAGACACAAAAACATAGACGAACGACGATTAGATCCGAGCAAATCCACCAAAGACAGATCTGCCAAAGACAAACCTTCACACGCCCATCGAGAATGCTAGAAGCACCACCTCGAAGACTTTTTTTCGTTAAAAGGAAAACGAAAAATTATGACAAACCATGATGCTCAAATGTATACAGTCAGAAAGCAGACTTTCACGCTCGATCATAGCTTCGGAACCGGGGAATTCTCCCGGATCACTTTTTCTTGTCCTATGTTTCTTTGTGAAAAATGAAAAGAATCTGATCGCAGATTATATAGTTTTAAATAATGGGCTATGCCAAATAACGACACACTGCTCAAACAACATAACACAACTATAACAAGGCTATAGCCTGCTATTCTGTAACTTCTCCGGAACATTATAGTCAGCTATTTAAAATTTTGCTGCAGAGTGTAGAAATAGTCAGAAATTTACGCTCAATCATAGCTCAGTGCTTTCTCGAGTGTAAGTTTTTTTTCTAAAACGGAGGCAAAGATTGCCTCATCTATTAATTAAGAAGAAGAGAATTGTGCGTGAAGTCAAATGCTCCGAAGGTTAGGCCCTACTAGTGCCTCCTTTTTAGGTAGAGAAACTTTAGAGTAAAAGTTTTAGAGTTTTAATGGACACCTTTTGTTAACAGTTTTGCTATTTTCTCGGGCGACTCGGCTATTTCTAAGAAACATCCAATCTGAACACGAGGTTTGATTAGTCGAGATAAAATATCTTGATCAGACGTTTATCAATGTTTGTCTGTCTTCGACAGCAGACAGATCTATCAGCTGTTTCACCGTTTCCGTTACTACAAAGAAAAATCAGGAAGAGGCTGCATAGTGCAGAAACAATCAGAAAGGAGAGATTTACGGTCGATCACAGCTACTAGTGATGAGCTGATGTGGTGCTTTTGTCGAGTGCAAGTGATTACACTCACTTCTTTTTCACCTTGCTGCATCGAATCAAATGCTCTAGCCTCTAGGGAAGCAGCACTATTTTGGTCCTCTGAAGATGGAAACTCGAGGAAAAAAGTTTCAGAGTGCCACGCAGGACGGTAGGACTCTGTTCCTTCTCGGATCCATTTTGCCATTTTCGGTTCCTGAGATCTCGCTGGGCGATATGTGCCTTTCTGGTCCGTCTAGGTGTGCACAGTGTACCCGGTGACGGTTCTCCTTTCTGGAAATGAGGCCATAAAGTCTTAGGACTTTTTTTAGTCCCAACTAAAAAGTCTCTAGTCCATAAAAAGTCCCTCCTTGTTTGTTTCTATGGACTAAAAAGTTCCTAGTCCCTTCCTAGAGGTTATTAAATGACCATGTTACCCATAATATACAGAAAAATAACAACCAAACAATACCATGGGGCGGCGGGGCAATGGGTGGAGGGATGGGCATTGTTGGAAAAATTCAAGAAAGACTCTTCTTGAGAGTCTTCTTCATTTAGTCCCAAAAGGCAACTTTTAGTCTCTAGTAGTGCCTCCTGTTTGGTTAAAAGTCTGTAGAAAAGACTTTTTCTAGTCTCTACATCAAAAAATCCTTGGAAACAAATAGTCTTTGAAGCGACCGATCACCGATGGATAGAATCATAGAAAGATCATCAGCTAGAACATGATGAAACTGCAGGTCGCCTTGCTCGCCATTGTCCATACATGTAGGCCATCTTGTCCAAAAAGATTCTGAGACGCTAGCGGTTTTCTGAGAGGATCACACCTCCGCGCGACCATCCGTTGAGATTTGAGCATCTCCCTTCAGCTACTCATCACAGCCTCACAGGCAGATCTAAAACAAGATGTTTCCCCTGTTCTTATACTATACAGTAGGAAAAGGCACACTCGTCTGTTTCAATATTAGAGCCTAACACAACCATCATCACGGCTGTGTACCCACGCCGGAGCCTGCTCGACCCTCCAACGCCCCTGAACTGACGACAGAACAGGGCAGTGTCAAGCACTGTATAATACGGTGTATCTATAAACCGTATCTAGCTATAGATTGCGTGCGTGTGTTTGTTGTAGTTGTGTTAGGATAGGTCAGGGCTGTTGAGATTGAGCCGCCGGCTTAGCTAGTTTACTTGTAGATCAATCCACGGCCCTAACCACCTAACCTCCCGTGTAATCTTGTTCTCTATATAACACGCACGCGTCCCTGCTTAATTGTATACGCTTCTGCCTCTATTTTCACATGGTATACAGAGCCAAACCCTTCCAACGCATCTAGGTCATGTCATCCTCCTCCTCCCCCGTCGCCATGGCCTCCCACTCCCTCGCATCCCTTGGTCACACGATCACAGAAAAGCTGACTAGGGAGAACTTCCTGGTATGGAAGGCGCAAGTCCTGCCGCACATCAAGGCCGCAGGCATGATGGGCTACCTTGACGGATCACGCAAGGAGCCAGCCGTTGTTCTTCTCACCGAGAGGGACCTCGCCGACGGGAAGAAGGAAACCGTCTCCACGCCGAACCCCAAGCACGCTGTCTGGGAGACACAGGACCAACAGGTGCTTACGTTCTTGATCGCATCTCTGTCTCGTGATGTTCTTATGCAAGTCTCGAACCATACCACTTCTGCTGGCATCTGGCAAGCCCTGGTGCAAAGCTTCTCATCGCAATCTAGGGCACGAACTCTTCAGCTTCGGTCTGCCCTAGGTAATACGCGCAAGGGGGACATGTCGGCAGCAGCCTACTTCACCAAGATGAAGGGCATTGCTGACGAACTTGCAGCTGCTGGGAAGCCCCTTAGAGAAGATGACCTTGTCGATCAGATTCTTCAGGGCCTGGTGCACGAACCGGACTACAACGGCTTTGTTTCAGCAATCTCCACGCGCGCCGCCACGGACCAACCGATCGGGCTCACGGAGCTCTTCTCGTTGCTCCTGGCGGCTGAAGGTCGCATCGCTGCCCAGCAGGCAGCGTTTTCGCCAAATCACTCTGCCAATCTCGCGTCGCGCGGCGGCGGCCGTGGCGGCAACTACAGCCGTGGAGGCGGCAGTGGTGGCGGCGGAGGTGGACGCGGCGGCTACAACAACAACTCCGGGCCACCACGCTACAACGACAACTCCGGTGGTGGCTCGTCTGGTGGCGCACCGCGCAACCAGGGTGGTGACCGCGGTGACCGCGGTGATCGCGAGCGCTGTCAGATCTGCAAGGAGGAGGGCCATGGAGCGTGGCGCTGCCGAAAGCGGTATGACAAGGGCTACAACAACAACGTCCGCAACCCTGCTGGTGGTGGTGGTCGCGGCAACAACGGCGGTGGCGGTGGTGGCAATGGCGGCCAACCTCGCGCTGCCAATGCAGCCCACTCCTATGGTGTGGATACCAACTGGTATCTCGACACTGGCGCTACAGATCACATCACCGGCGAGTTAGAGAAACTCGCCGTCCATGATCGGTACACTGGCAATGAACAGATTCACACCGCTAGCGGTCAAGGTATGGATATTGCACATATCGGCCATTCAGTTTTGTCCACTCCCTCTGGTTCATTGAACTTAAACAATATTCTTCATGTCCCTAGTGCCGAACAAAGTCTTATTTCTGCTTATCAACTTATGAGAGATAACAATGTGTTCATTGAACTTCACCCTGAAACTTTTCTTGTCAAGGATCAGGCTACCCGGAGAACCATTCTTCAAAACAAGAGTAAATGGCGTTTGTTCCCCGTTACTGGTCGGCAAGGTGCCCCTCATCGTCAAGTGCTTGCATCATCGACACCATCCACATCTCGGTGGCACAAGCGTCTAGGGCACCCTTCCCTTCCGGTAGTCCAGAAAATTCTCAGAGACTTTCATCTTCCTGTGTCCAATAAACAAGACCATCTTTTGGTTTGCGATGCATGTCAGATGGCCAAGAGCCATCAGCTACCTTATTCCCGTTCGACTAGTGAGTCCAAAGCTCCTTTAGAGCTTATTTATTCAGATGTTTAGGGTCCTGGACCCGTCTCTGTAGGCAGGCAAAAGTACTATGTCAGTTTTATTGATGATTTCAGCAAGTTTAGTTGGATCTATCTGCTCAAAAATAAATCTGACGTGTTTGAGAAATTTCACTCCTTTCAAGCTCATGTTGAACGTCTTTTCAATCGTAAAATTCTAGCTATGCAAACAGACTGGGGAGGTGAATACCAAAAGCTCAACCCATTTTTTGAGCGCATTGGCATTACTCACCACGTCTCTTGTCCTCATGCCCATCAACAGAATGGAGCTGCCGAAAGAAAACACAGACACATTGTGGAAGTTGGTCTCTCCCTTTTAGCTCATGCATTCATGCCACTCAAGTTTTGGGACGAAGCGTTCCTCACAGCTGTCTACCTTGTCAATCGCGTTCCTAGTCGTGTCATTAAAAATCAAACTCCCCTCGAACGTCTCTTTGGAACCAAACCAGACTATACATCCCTTCGTATTTTTGGGTGTGCTGTGTGGCCCAACCTACGTCCTTTCAACAAGCACAAGCTCGAGTTTCGCTCTAAGCAGTGTGCTTTTTTGGGCTACAGTAGTCTTCACAAGGGGTACAAATGTCTTGATATCTCGTCCGGGCGTGTTTACATCTCCCGTGATGTTGTTTTTGACGAACAAATTTTTCCCTTCGCCAAACTACATTCCAATGCCGGCGCACAACTTCGGAAAGAACTTGTCCTTTTACCTTCTCATCTTTTGCCACCTAATTATTTCCAAGGAATGGACACCGCTACTGGCCCTATGTCTGTATCTAATACTCTTGATGATTATTCCGCTGATAGTGTGCAGGCAACAGGTCACGACATCAATGAAGAAACTGCAGAAAATAACTCTAATTTTATGCAGCCAGGATTTTCTGGCGCAGAGGATCCGGACGCAACTCCCGAAGGGGATCTGGGCGGGAGTATCTCCTCGGGATCAACCCCTGACGCACCTGCAACGCGATCCGCTCCGGGATCGCCCCCTGACGCAACTGCAGCATGATCCCCTTCGGGATCCGCCCCGTCAGACAGGACATGCGGGTGGCCAGGCGGGCCCTCTGGCGCGCTGTCCTCTGGTCACCCGTCATCCACAGCCACCTCGGGCGGGCCCGCCTCACGTGCATCTAGACCAGGTGGGCCCCCTCCTCGCTCTGCGGTCCCAGGTGGCGGCTCGGTCGCTGCCTCGGATGCTTCTCCGCGGACGGGTCCCCCCGCAACCAGCCCGGATCTGCCACCTGGCAGTTCGCCACGGGATGCCGCGCTGCACCTCGCTGATCCGTCCCAGGGATCTGCCTCGGGATCGGCTGCGGTCGGCTCGGGATCTTCTGCGGATACTACTGATTCTGCAACTTCTGCTTCACATAACCGGCTGCAAATTCGTGCTGATCAACCTGCGCCGCCTCCTCCTGTGCGCTCACAAACCAGGTCACAAAGTGGTATTGTTAAACCTAAAGTGTATAAGGATGGCTGTGTTCGTTGGGGCTCTTTCTGTGCTGTAGGTGAACCAAAGAATGTACGTGAAGCCCTCGGTGATCCAAGATGGAAACAGGCCATGGATGAGGAATACTTTGCACTCATGGATAACAAAACCTGGCATTTGGTTCCACCAGTCAGGGGTAGCAATGTCATTGACTGCAAATGGGTGTACAAGATAAAGCGAAGATCTGATGGCACCGTTGACAGGTACAAGGCTCGTTTGGTTGCCAAAGGGTTCAAGCAAAGGTATGGACTTGACTACGAGGACACTTTTAGTCCAGTAGTAAAGGCTGCCACCATCCGGTTAATACTCTCCGTTGCAGTCTCTCGAAACTGGTGCATTCGACAACTAGATGTTAAGAACGCGTTTTTGCATGGTGTTCTGGAAGAGGAAGTTTTTATGAGGCAACCTCCTGGGTATGAAAGTTCAAGCTCGCCACATTATGTTTGCAAGCTTGACAAAGCTCTATATGGTTTGAAACAGGCACCTCGATCTTGGTACTATCGGTTATATTCCAAATTGCAGTCTCTTGGTTTTGTTGCATCCAAAGGGGATACTTCGCTGTTTTTCTATCGTCGGCATGGTGTTATTATCTTCATGCTTATTTATGTTGACGATATTGTTGTCACTAGCTCCTCTCCTTCAGCAGTTGAGGCCCTTCTTAAGGACTTACGCATGGACTTTGCACTCAAAGATCTAGGGCCTTTGCATTTTTTTCTTGGCATTGAAGTTAAGCCGGTTGCAAGTGGTCTTTTGTTGACACAGGAAAAATATGTCCAAGAAATACTTCAGCGCATAGGGATGAAAGGTTGCAAACCTTCGCCTACACCTCTTGCTCTCACTGAGAAGTTGTCACTTCATGCTGGAGAACCTCTTCTGTCAGAAGATTCCACTCGGTACAGGAGTGTGGTGGGAGCCCTGCAGTATCTTACCTTGACTCGGCCTGATATCTCCTTTGCAGTTAATAAGGTCTGTCAGTTTTTACATGCCCCTACTTCTGTTCATTGGACTGCAGTTAAACGGATTCTCAGATATCTTCAAGGGACGCCAGGCCTTGGCCTCAAGCTTTGCAAATCCGATTCCATGCTTGTCAGTGCTTTTTCTGATGCTGATTGGGCAGGCTGCCCTGATGATAGACGCTCCACGGGTGGATTTGCAGTCTTTCTTGGGAACAACTTAGTTTCCTGGAGTGCTCACAAGCAAGCTACTGTGTCCAGGTCTAGCACAGAAGCTGAGTATAAAGCCCTCGCTAATGCCACTGCTGAGGTAATTTGGGTGCAGAATATGTTGACAGAATTGGGTCTTCCTCATCCTCGCACTGCGTCCCTTTGGTGTGACAATCTTGGTGCCACGTATTTGACAGCTAATCCTGTCTTTCATGCTCGAACTAAGCATATAGAGATCGACTATCACTTTGTTCGCGAACGGGTAGCAAATAAACTACTCAATGTTCGGTTTGTGCCTACAGGCGATCAGGTTGCAGATGGGTTTACTAAACCCCTTTCTTTGAGGCAGTTGGAGGCTTTTCGACACAATCTCAACTTAGATAAGTTGTGATTGAGGGGTAGTGTCAAGCATTGTATAATACGGTGTATCTATAAACCGTATCTAGCTATAGATTGTGTGTGTGTGTTTGTTGTAGTTGTGTTAGGATAGGTCAGGGTTGTTGAGATTGAGCCGCCGGCTTAGCTAGTTTACTTGTAGATCAATCCACAGCCCTAACCACCTAACCTCCCGTGTAATCTTGTTCTCTATATAACACGCACGCGTCCCTGCTTAATTGTATACGCTTCTGCCTCTATTTTCACAGGCAGCATGTTCCCCCAGTAGCCAGGCGTCACCGTCGGTCCGTCTATTGTACGTACTCTCGTGTCTGGCAGGCTGGGCCATGCATGAGTGTAAAGTAGGAACGGAGGATACCATCGCACAGCTCAATACATTGCATTGTCCCTCGCCTCGCCGGCATTCTCTCCGGCCAGTGCGTCGTTTTCGCCGGGACTTGTGCCGCCCCGTGCAATCCAATTTTTCTTTTTGAAAGGCGCGCAATCCAATTTTATGCAGACGCGCGCGCATCCGCTCTGGTCGCCAGTCGCCATGCGATGCATGCTACGATGAAATTGAAATGAAATCACTCCGTCAGTGACCCGCATCTGAGCTCACAGTGGAAGACCGACTGTGCGTACGTGTTCCGCCAACCAATGGCCACTTGCCCTTGGCGCTTGGCAGGAGACAAAAAAATCTACCGGAGAATATGGACTGGGAGCACAGGCGCTGGCTTGTTGGTTGGCGGTGCTCTCCATGCCGCGAAACGACTGGACATGCCATGTGGATGAGGCCATGAGGTGCAGGAAAGAGGGGGACGCGATGCTTTTTTTTTTCTTTTTTTTCTTTTTTTTTTTGCGAATGAGGGGGACGCGATGCTGGTAAACAGGTAAAGGACACGGCCGGGTTGAGTGACCCAATAAAGGGCTCGGATTCGAGCCGCGCCGGTCGCCGGATAAGTATATGGATAGGTGGATTGGATAGAACTAGAAGCGGCGCAAGCGCGACGCGAGTGGATGCATCCCGTTGGCCTTTGCGGCGCGCAGACGGTGCTCGATAGATGGCCAAGTCGACGTGAACACGGCTAGGCAGTGCAGACCCGGGGAGAAGCAGGTCGTCGTTGGTGAAGCAGGTGGGGTTCATGCGGTTGGTGCCGCTCGAGCAGACAGAGTCAGGGATACTACTTGGCCGCCGGCTCTTCTGTCCCGGCCGTGCATCATCCACATCCGCGCATAAACTCGAGCCCGCCGTGCTAAACACAGCTTCAGTACAAACTAGCGCGTCACTGTCAGCTCCGGTCGTGCTTTCTGTTGGGAAACTTGGGCACAAGTCATTGGCCCATTATAGACCAAGTCCCTCCACTTAACGTTAAAGAGGGCACTTATCCCTCCATCCCTAAATATCTCTACTTCTAATGGAGCAGTTGGTGAATAGTTCGCCGGTTATTTTTCGCTGGTTTTATTTTGCCTCACCACTTTCGTTGGTTTTATTTCGCTGGTTTTATTTCGTCTCCCTCACACCTGCCTTTTCGCTTCACTACCCACATAAACCCATCAGATTAGTTACCATATAAAAAATAAATCACAATCAATGAAGTATTGATGATCAGATTAGTTACCATATAAAAAATAAATCGCAATCAATCAAGTATTGATGGGATATTTCCTTATATTGATGTGATTTTCCCTTTCTTATCATCAATCATCTCTACTGCCTAAAAAAATGCGTAGCTTTCCTTTTCCTGCCAACCGACCGCGTCCCGTCTCCCTACATCCGCCCTCGTTGCTCTGCCTCCCGCACGAAAAAAACCCTCTCGTTTGACCTCCCCTCAACCCCGTACGATGGAAAAACCCAGCCGCCTGCTTCCCTCCTCTCGACCGCTCCATACGTCCAGACCGCGGCCCCATCCCCATCCTCCTCTCACGTCACGGCGGCCGATTGACTGCCGCCACCACCCTCCTACTCTCTCGCCGCCGCCGTCCTTCCGCTCGCTCGCCGCCGCCATCGCCACCAATCCCGGCGAAGGCGCCGTTGTTGCTATGTCACCTCCTATCCCCATCCAAGCCTGACCATGGCAACGACGCCCTCTCATGTGTCCCACGGTGAGGTTTGGGAAGATGCGACCACAATCCAGTAGGGATCTCACCGCGGACCCGTCCGCTGGGATGGGTGTTGCCTCCCTTGCGAATGGGATCGAAGGGAGGGACTACTTCATCGTCAAGGTCGGTGAGGCAGCGGCCGATTGGGAGCCCGGTTGTGAACATGGGAGTTCGTCCCCATGGAGGCGGCGGCCGTGGAGATTGGATGTGAAGCAACCCCACTTGCCGGTGGTGGAGGCTTGCCGTCCATGTGATCCTTTCTTCTCCCGGTATCCCCATTCCTTGCCTCCCATTACAAAAGCGAGCATGAATGAGAGCAAGGGCTGATTTTCATCAATTCATTTTTCATATTTTTAGTTGCTTTTTTGAGATTATACAAGATGCTCCCGATCTATTTTGTCAAATTACTTGGATCGTCTTATGGAATTGACAGCCATCGTATTTTTCACCTCATGTTATTTCTTAATCCTTGTCCCACTAGGCATCCACTACATGTTTGGTAATGACGTGATGTTGAGGCGGCTAGGAGAAGCTCAGCAGCCAGATCAAGGGCTATCGAGATGGATCTGGGAGCCAAGCAGTAGTTCTTCTGTTAAATTTTGGTTATTATCTTTTCTATTATTACGATTGTGGGATGGTTGATTTTGACTCGGTGTAACATTTGCATTTGTTTCCTCAGCTTGTTGGCGTAGATGCATGGCACGGCGGCAACTAATCAAGAGCGAGGGCAGTGCACATCAGAGCGACGCTGAATGTAGCGAGCCAACCACGAATTGGGTATGTTCACATGAGGGGTGTGAGAGGAGAGGAACATTAACATTTTTCATGATTTGGATGAAAATTTCAGTTCGTAGTTTCTCCGTACGTGGAACACAGTAGCGGTACTCATGGGCTTAGTATGAAAGTAGCGCCAGCAGAATCAGTTGGTTGGATGGGAAGGCGGTTGTTGCCCTTATCCCTTGGTGCTAGCCTACCGTGGCAGCCTCACTAACTTGCTCATTGCGAATACGAGTTCGTGGGGTCGCGAGTTGTTGCAGATTTGTTTTTGTCACTTTTTACAATATTTATTGATGTATCCCTAACTCATCGAGTCATTTTTAGCTTTGATTTCCCATATACGCCAGCCTAAATATCCCATGATCAGAATATTTGCATGGTTAGTGGACATTGTCCCTTTCTTTCTAATCTTTAGTATTTTATATTGCCGATAGGAATAATTTTATTCGCTTGATTTAGGAAGTACACATAGGTAGGTCAACATATTTTGTAGCTCTTTCAGATGTAAAAGCATATGTTGCATAAGAAATTATTATCTTCCAAGCATACTCACATTTCACTAACAAATAGGGGGAGGTTCAGACTTCAGAGCAATGATAAAAAGGTTTGTTCCTCACTCTTTTGTTGGAATTTTAGTTCCAAGTTAACATGATTTCTTATCCGCTTCATAAGTCATGCATTTGCTTAATTAGGTGATAAGTAGAGCAAAAAAATTGATCATGTTATTGTGGGGTTTGTTTAAACTCTAGCATAAGGAATTCTGGTTTAAGAAAAAAGACTTTTGGCTTTTTTAATTACAAATTGATTGCAACATGGTGTTAGTATGTGATTTCTCACATCTGGTTATAATATTTGTGAAGACGTGCATTGCACGTGCACTTGGAAGCGGGCCCGTGGCCCGTGCCGGACGGCGCCGACGCTGACCCGGGCCACCTCCTCCGCGTATTCTTGGAGCTGTGGCTGGCCGATTTACATGAAATTAATTACCTCAGTTCTGGTGGCAAATATAATACACATAATTCATATTGTTATGCGCTAGCATGTGTGTGAAATAGATGGATTATGGTCCTGTACCCAATAAGATGGATATGTGTGTGTGTTAGAGAGAGGGAGAGGGGGAGAGAGTGTGAGGAAGAGGGAGGGAGAGTGTGTGTGAGGATTTGATGGTAAAAAAGGTCGCCAATGTTGTAATATTGAACTCTTAAAGTTAATGTGGCCCCGTTGCAACGCACCGGCGTTCTTCTAGTATAAAGAGGAGAGCACCCTGTGTATGTACAGTTGATGTTGATTAATAAAGAAAGACTCTCCTCTACTTCTTTGTGTCAATTTACTTTCTGTACCTGTGCATGATCGACTACGACGTTCGCTCCCACTCTGCAACCCTGGACCGGACTCGCCAGCATGAGTTGCGGAACACGTTATCAGTACGCTTCGCTCCACCAACTCTCCGTCAAGCCTACGTCAAGCCTGCATCACGCAGGCTTTCGTCGATCCCGCAGAGGTATAAGATCCGATCCCCACTCTTTGCAAAAATGGATTAATCTCGTTCTCGCGATTCCGTTTTTGCGATTAGTTTATTTTTTCGGATAAATCAACCTATGGTGTGGATTTCTCTCCCAAAAACTGAGCGGACGAATACGTCGCCGACCAATGTCGATGTTTTTGGATCACGAGAGACTTGTTGACTACACTATACGGGAGTCGGTACAGATTGTGACCGAGATGATCACGGTACCGCCGCAATGCACCCGTTGTGCCACGCGCCGTCGATGTTCCCGATGAACACGATGATGTTTTTGAGATCCCGACGCCGGCGTCGCCGTCCCAAGCAACATGGCCATACCCGTGCCCGATGCACATTCGTGCCGCCGCGGGCCCTGCTGGTCCCGGCTGCTGGCCGCCTCTGCGTGCGCGTGAGGTAGCCGCGCCCGGCTGGCTGGCTTGGCACTTGTCGCCGCCGCCGCCGCGCCGTGGCCGCAGGCCCCGCTGGCCGTGCCGTGCCACTGGACGCGCCGCGCCGCCCCGCCCCGCCCGTTGGCCGCGCCGTGGCCGCGCGCCCACTGGCCGCGCCGTGGCCGTGCCATGGCCGCGCTGTGGCCGTGCCTTGGCCGCGCGCCCGCTGGCCGCGCCATGGCCGTGTTGTGGCCGCGCCGCCGCCCCGCCTCGCTGGCCGCGCCGTGCCGCACCGTGCGTGCGCACGGGCCTGTCGAGGCCGCCGCCGCTCAGGCGCTAGGAAACCCTAACGACCCTGAGCTGGCGAGCAGGCCGGCCCAACGGGCTGCTGTGGACCGGGCCCCTTTTTCCTTTCCCTCTAAAAAACAAAAAAAGGGGGGAGGGAGGTGGGGCTGGCTACACGGGCCGACTGCCCATTTCGGCCTACGAGCGCACTGGACCAGGCCAGAGAGCACCACGCGCGCGCGATTCTTTGCATTTGAGCCCCTGTAGTTTCCAGATTTTACGCATGTTTTATTCTTGCTGTAATATTTCGCGTAGAAGCCCCTGGAACTGTCTGTTTTCGCTGAAAATGCATAGTTTGGCTTTAAAATGCCTCGGGAATTCACTTTTTGGGCTATTTTTCATGTACAAAATGCGCTTAACATGCTATATTCTGTAAACATGTTTTATTGTATGATTCTACTACCGTAGATTAATTGTTTAGCACTCTTAATCATTTAGTAAGTCATATAATAGCATGTTTTAAATATTGGAACGTCTTTTTATTGAATAAGTTTATCAACATCACTTTGTGCAAAAGATTACCTGCTGTAATCTCATGATTTTTGCATAAATCGCAGATGGTCGGAATTGTCCACAAGGAGTTTGCTGAGTTCGCCTAGACAGGGCTGAATTACCTGTCATGGTCCTCGGACTGCGAGATCTTTCTCCAGGGCAGAACCCTCCTGAGGGCAATCGGTAAGGGGGCCCAGCTGGCCGCCACTGATCCCAAGTTCGAAACTGAGAATGCGTAGGCTCTGCACTTTCTCCGTCATCACCTGTCACCTACTCTGAAAGATGAGTATATGGCTGAGCGCAGTGCTTCTGGCCTATGGACCTCTCTTAAGCAGCGGTTTGAGCGGTTGAAGTACACTATGAAGCCACGTGCAGAGGCAGAGTGGATCCGTCTGAGGTTTGCGGACTTCAAGACGGTTGGGGAGTACAATTCGGCTCTACACCGGATTTGTACGACTCTTCGCTTGTGTGGTACTGAGATTACCGACTCCCAGAAGATTGAGAAAACCCTATCCACTTTCCACCCCAACGCGGTCCAGTCCTCACGGAACTACCGCCAGGGGAACTACATGAGGTATTCAGAGTTGATTGACGTCCTCCAGGTGGCGGAGGCGCAGGATGAGGTTCTCAAAAAGAACTTTGTCGCGCAACCACTTGGGGGGAGGTCTCGCCAGGAGGTGAACGCTCTCAAAGTCCGCAAGCCTCAACAGAAGAAGAGGGGCCGCAAGGGCAAGAAGAAGGGCCCTCACCCTCCTGCCCCAGCTAAGCAGAACAAGGCGGGCAAGGGAAGGCAGAGGCCTCAGGACTGCTTCCGTTGTGGCTCGGTGGAGCATTTCTCCCGCCAGTGCCGCGCACCACAGGAGGTCGTTGATGCATATAAGGCTCGGAAGGCGCGTGAGATGCACCTCGCCTTGGTTCAGGAGGGAGCACCACCGGCGCTCAAGGCGGCACCCGTGATGATCGCTACTCCCCCTGCTGCGCCTATAGAGGCGACCCCCGTGGTGCCCATTGCGGCAGCCTTGGCGGTCTCTACCGACGCCCACGTCGCCATGGAGGTTGACCACATGGTCGCCTCGGCGGCGGAGCCACCACTAGACATTGATGCTGCCTCCAAGATGATTTCTAAGGAGGATCAGCTCACTAGTATGGAGATTGCGGCTGAAGTGAATGGCTTCTTCACCGAGTCCACTTAGCATACCTCTTTGGTTGTCATGATTCCGTGATTTGATACAATAAAATTGAATAAATTCGATTTGGTTGTAAGCTCTAAGAGAGCATAAACTTATTATTTACTTTGGCGATTGGATGACATTTATTCATTTATTCCATTATTTATACATGATAGCATGTTATGTTCTGAGATGTGTGCATTTATTTTTAATATATTTTCTTCCTCATTATATTAATTAGATGTCATATTTTGGAACGCGTGTGGCGCCCGAATGGAGGAAACGTGCCTTGCCAATAGCGCCACCACTCATACCATTTTACGAGAAACTAAGTACTTTGAGTCCATTAAAAAATCTCCGGGAAGTATTATGACAATCGCCGGCTGCGGTTCTCACATAGTTGGCTCCGGACGAGCCACTATTATACTCCCCATGGGAACAACTTTGATCATTAATGATGCTTTGTTGTACCCGGAGTCGACTCGTACTCTTTTGAGCTTTAGAGACATCCACGCTAATGCTTTCCATGCTGAGACCGATGATGAAAATGACAAGGAGTGCCTAGTCATCACAAAGCGGGATGCCGGTGGTAAACATGGTATCGAAAGGCTTCCTCCATTCGACACAGGGCTATACTACACTAAAATAGTAGCACCGCCCGTGTACACTACCCTCAAGACTGTTTTTAGAAGCTCTGAACTCTTCTGCCTCTGGCACGATAGGTTAGGCCACCCCAGACTTAGGATGATGAGAAATATAATTAACAACTCGCATGGTCATAATGTTAATGTGAAGAACTTCCTGAATCCCGATGATTTCGTATGCTCCGCATGTGCCACGGGGAAGTTAGTCATTAGGCCATCGCCCCTCAAGGTGAGGGATGAAATCCCCGCGTTCTTGGAACGTATCCAAGGGGACATATGCGATCAAATTCAGCCCCGGCTGTTTCGGTACTCTATGGTGCTCACTAATGCTTCCTCTGGATGGTCTACTGTTTTTCTGTTGTCAACACAGAACCATGCCTTTGCAAAGCTGATCTCTCATATCATACAAATGAGGAATAATTTCCCTGATTATCGTATAAAGTCTATTCGAATGGACAACGCCGGAGAATTTACTTCAAAGGCGTTCGATGATTATTGCATGGCAATGGGAATCAAAGTTGAGCACTCGGTACCGCATGTTCATACACAAAATGGACTTGCCGAGGCATTGATCAAAAGAATTAAATTCATTGCCCGACCGCTCCTTCAGAGTTGTAATTTACCAACTACGTGTTGGGGCCACGCGGTGTTACACGTGGCCAATCTCATCAACTTTAGACCGTCGGCCTACAACATCCACTCTCCTATTCAGCTTGCGCAAGGGTCGGCACCGAAAATTTCCCACCTTCATAGGTTCGGTTGCCAGGTATATGTACCAATACCACCAGCTTAGCGATCGGTGATGGGCCCGCTCCATAAGTCGGGGATATACGTTGGTTATGAGACTGCGTCCATAATCAGGTATCTGGACCCCATGACAGGTGACTGTCACACGGCTCGTTTTGCTGATTGCATTTTTGACGAGGATTTTTTCCCAACTTTAGGGGGAGAGAATCAACCCCTTGATGCTAAAAGTCGAGAAATCACATGGCAAGCCACGAGGATCCACGCTCATGACCCGCGCACTGCTGAGACTGAGAGAGAAGTCCAAAAGATAATAGATTTGAAGTCATTAGCAAATCAACTGCCCATTTACTTTAGTGACTTAAAGACCGTGACAAAGTCGCATGTGCATGTGTGCAATGCACCGGAAAGGGTTGAAATACCGAAAGCAAATGATGGTATACCCGCTCCCATCCATAGGACTAAAGGACGAGAAATCCGGCTTCTCAAATCCCAAGTACTCGGGGACGCCTGACGAAAAAGGATAAGAGAGATTTATCACAGCCTGTCACCAAAGTGCCCCAAAGTGAAATGGGGAGCCTGTTTGAGACCTGACACAAGTACGGAAAATTCAGTGCACGAACTTCCGGACTTAAACTTTCCCATAGGGGAAACACCCAGCGGAGATGTGAGCGCACACATCGGCGCGGGAAATCTAAAGGACCTTGCTCCGATAATGGGAAATTTGGTAGAGCAAGTGTTTGCGCCGGATGCGCTCCATGACGAAATGGCCATAAATTATATTTATACGGGGGAGTCCCTGAACCGAGCAACAGTGATTGTCGACATCAACTTTGCTACGAAAATTGCCTCAATCATAGATCTTGACCCTGAGCCTAAGATGCTCGCTGATTGCAAGAAAAGGTCAGATTGGAAAGATTGGCAGCAGGCAATTACTGCCGAATTATTATCTCTCAACAAAAGGAAGGTGTTCGGACCAGTTTGTTGAACTCCTCCCCACGTTCGCCCTATTGGCCATAGGTGGGTTTTTGTTCGAAAGAGAGATGAGAATAATAAGGTAGTACGGTACAAAGCAAGGCTCGTCGCTCAAGGGTTCACTCAACGACCAGGTGTCGATTTTGAGGAAACTTATTCCCCGGTCATGGATGGAGTTACCTTTAGATACTTGATCTCGATGGCAGTAAACATGGGCTTGAAAATGAAACTAATGGATGTTGTCACTGCTTACCTGTATGGTAACTTGGATTCGAACATATACATGAAGGTTCCAGAAGGTATCCCTGTTCCAAACCATGATAGAGCAAACAAGGGTCTATAAAGTGTCCAACTTCAAAAGGCATTGTACGGACTCAGACAGTCTGGTAGAATGTGGTACAATCGCTTAAGCAATTTCCTTCATGAGAAGGGCTACACGAGAATTAAAGATTGCCCATGTGTTTTTATACGGCGATCCCAAGATGGATTCTGTATATTCTCGGTGTACGTGGGCGATTTAATCATAATCGGTACGCCTGAGGATATTGAGGAAGCGAGTTCCTACCTGATGTTGGAATTCGAGATGAAGGATTTGGGTAAAACCAAGTTATGTCTAGGTCAGCAACTTGAACATCCCCCTATGGGATTCTAGTGCACAAGTCAGCCTACACCCAGAAGGTGTTGGAAATATTTGGATTTGATAAGGCATATCCTTCTAAGACCCCGATGATCGGAAGATCTTTACAGCCAGACAAGGACTTGTTCAGGCCAAAGGAAGAGGGGGAGGAAACTCTGGGACCAGAGGTTCCTTACCTGAGTGCAGTTGGAGCACTCATGTACCTCGCAAATTGTACACGACCAGACATAGCTTTCGCCGCCAGTTTGCTTGCTAGTTACAGTTCTGAGCCTACCAAGAGACATTGGAAAGGCACCAAGGATATCTTCCGTTACCTGTACGGGATCAAAGATCTTGGCATGTTTTAGAAGGAATCAAGACCTATCTCTTATAGGCTATGCTGATGTTGGGTGTCTGTTGGACCCACATACTTCTTAGTCATAGACTGGATATGTTTTCGATTGTGGTGTGGAACCGTGTTTTCCCGGAAATCTTCCAAGTTGAGTCTTGTATTGACTTTCACGAACCATGTGGGCTGAGCGCCGTACAAACCCCTACCATTATCTTTGAAGATAATACTGAGTGTGTTGCACACATTCAGATGGTTATGTGAAGAGTAATCCCATAAAGAATATTAATCCTAAGTTCTTCTATGCACATGAGATGCAGAAGATGAACGAGGTGAGAATCTTGCATGCTAAGTCCGGTGCTAATCTTGTTAATTTATTCACTAAATCATTACCGATGCCATCTTTCGAGAGATGTGTGCATAGAATCAGTATGATGAGACTTAGGGAGATGCAAGGTTCAGGGGGGAGAAAATTCACAAACTCTCTCGGTCCCGATGATCGAGTACTCAACTTGATGGTTGAGTGGATTGTACTCTTTTCCCCTTGAGTGAGTTTTCCTGATGTTTCTCACACGACGTTTTTGACGAGGCAATTCGTGCAACATAACAACGTATACTATGTGCTCTTTCTCCATATTTTTCCCACTGGGTTTTTCGGAGTTTTGAGACATGGATATACAGATAACTGCCCAAGGGGGAGTGTTGGGAAACTTGGGCCTTAGATGGAACAAGTCATTGGCCCATTATAGACCAAGTCCCTCCACTTAACGTTAAAGTGGGCACTTATCCCTCCACCCCTAGATATATAAAGAGGAGAGCACCATGTGTATGTACAGTTGATGTTGATTAATAAAGAAAGACTCTCCTCTACTTCTCTGTGTCAATTTACTTTCTGTACCTGTGCATGATCGACTACGACGTTCGCTCCCGCTCCGCAACCCTGGACCGGACTCGCCGGCATGAGTTGCGGAATACTTTCAAAAGATGGAAACGACTTTTTTTGCTGATGGTTGGGCGCCACACATGGGCCCAAGGGGACGCTCGGGTGGCGGCGAGGGGGGCCCGGAGGGCAGCGCGACGGCGTCAGCACGCGACATGGTCGGCTGGAGATTACTAGGGCTAGATGATTGATTATTTTCTCCCAGCAATTGTAATTGGGGGCGGTAGCTACGGTACTAGTATTTCAGACGTAAATATCTGTGGTTTCTGGTGATGTCAGTGGTGAAGACTGAGCAATGGTACGATCGCATTCTTTGCTGGAATTATCAGCACGGTCACCAGAGGCCAGACTTTTTGGAACAAACAAAAGGCCAGATAGGACAGGCAGCAATGGCGTATCTAAGTCTCGAACAGACACATCGGCAATTTTTCGGTTGCATCCCTAAGATTTCTTCATAAAAAGGCATTTTCATTCAAACGTTAAATCCCTAAGACGGGTAGCAGATCATACTCCCTCCATTTTTATTTATTCCACGTATTAGTTTTGGTTAAAGTCAAATTTTGTTAACCTTTACAAAAAATTTAGACAAAAATATTAATATATACAATAACATAAGGCTGGCCATAGTGGGGGTAACATAAGTAGTATCATGCACTTGGGTGCAAACATGCTTATGTGGCAGGCAATTAAAGAAGAGAGAGATGGTTATAGTAACATAGGTAGATACCGTAACATAATAAATGTGTTGCTACTATGTGTCATGCATGGCAATAAATGAGACCACCTATGATACTAATCTATGATACTATGCACTATAGAGGTTGTAACATAGACTAGTAACATATGCATGTTACTAGTCTAAGTTACTCCCCACTATGACCAACCTAACAACATCATTAGATCCGTTATTGAATGTACTTCCACATCATATCAATTTGTTATGTTAAATGCTTATATTGTTTTCTATAAATTTGATTAAACTTTACGAAGTTTAACTTTAGTCAATCTAGTATGCAGAGTAAATAAAAATGGAGGGAGTACGTGGCTATTGACTAGCAGATGAAGAACATCATGTTCCATACACTTCTTAGGAGTAAACTAGCAGGCGGCGCAATGGTATGATCGCATTCTTTTTTTCTCTCGATTATGCATGAGTCTGCATATTATATATTAAAGAAGAAAGGCAAAAGAGTGCCTCCACCAAGATTACACAAGTTTCTTACACTTACTCCTCACTACTCGCCCACCTATGCAAACTATGGAAGAAAGGGCCGACATTCCCTTTAAACTTTCCAGCTACCGACTAGGACAAACCTTCGGTACGAACTCTACCTAGAAGCACCTCCCTCGACGGTGATGCTCCATCAAACACAATAGCGTTATGATGCTTCCACAGTTCCCAGAGCGTAAGGATAAAGATGGTATGAAGATCCTTGTGCCGTAGGTTATCTGGTCCATGCTTATCCCGAAGCCAAGTGTGTAGGGAGTCTTGCACCGTCGGCGTCCACTCCGGCTATCCCAACACCGCACACACCACCGCCCATGTTGATCTAGCAAACACGCAAGTAAGAAGCACGTGGTTGATCGTTTCGTCCTCCTGGTCGCACAGGGGGCAAGCATCTTGATGCGGTAGCCCTCTCCTCGCAAGTCTATCTGAGGTCCAGCACCAGTCTCACAGGGCCAGCCAGGTGAAGAACTTGCAAGTGGAAGGCGCCCTGGAAGTCCAAGTCATCTCCGCCATTGGCGCCACCGTACGGCCCCAAAACTTTGCCGCGTATGCCGACCTCACCGAATAGTTACCATTGTTCTCCCAGCCCCAAGATATCTTATCTGGCACGCCCACGTCCGGCACCCACATGCTCACTCTAAGCCATAATGAGAGGAACTCCATCAATGCCCCCTCACCCATCTCCGGTCCAACGTCAAGCGCCCATGATCCTTCCTCGACTGCTGGGGCAACAAGCCTCGTAGATTTTGCGCGCGGCAGTACCATGGCATACATATTTGGTGCAAGGTCTTGAACTCTCATGCCATCAATCCAACGGCCCTCCCAAAAGAGTGTGGTAAGACCGCAGTGCACGTCACTCGTGGCTGCATCCTGGAACAAAAGTCTCGCTTCCGGTGGAGCCCTAATCTTGAACTCGCTCCGTGGTCTACTCGTGTCCACCCTTTGCAACCAAAGCCATCTAGTGTGCATGGCCACATTGAGCCATGTGAGGTTAGGCAGGCCCAAACCACCAGCCAATTTCGGTGAACAAACCGAGTCCCAGGCGACAACACAGTTTTGACCATTGGCAGTGGCCCTCCTATACCAAAGGAAACCTCTGCACACCTTGTTCATTGCTGCGATGGTCTTCAATGGGAGGTCCAGCGCCATCATCGCATGTATGGGCATGGCGCATAGCATAGACTTAACCAAAGTAAGTCGTCCACTCTTTGGCATAAGGGCTGCCTTCCACTTAGGTAGGCAGTTAGCCATCTGATCAACCAAGTACTACAACTGAGCCGGTGTTTGCTTTCTCAAAGTCAGAGGTAATCCCAAGTATTTGATTGGAAATGACCCTCGTGGATAGCCCAACTCCTGACTCGCCATAGTGATTTCCTGATCATTGCATCTTATTGGGAGGGCAGCTGATTTCCTCATGTTAATCCGCAAACCTGACGCCTCCCCAAACATGGTGAATATCCGCTTGCTAACCTCCAGCTCCACCGGTGTAGGTTTGATGAACACCGCCATGTCATCCGCAAAGATCGAGAGACGCTGCCTCAAACCTCTTTGGACCAAGGGTTCCAGAATACCCCTCATTGTGGCCCGGTCAAACAGCCTCTGTAGTGGCTCCAGCGTAAGAATAAAGAGCATCGGCGAAATTGGGTCACCTTGTCTCAACCCTTTGAAATTATATATGGTGTCCCCGGGGTCTCCATTCACCATGATCTTCGTGGAGGAAGTTGCAAGTAGTCCACATTCTTGACTGGGATTGCCGTTTGTGCTGGTCAAATGTGGCTCTGATTGATCAGATCGGCCACATTCGTCGTGAGGATTATCAGCACCGGTCACCGGAGGCCAAGGTTACGGTGACCATGATTGAGCATCCAAGTCTTGAACAAACATGTCTCTTATGGCTCCTATTTGTTTAAAAAGGTAGAATAATATAGTTGCCTGGTTAATTTACGAAAATTCAAGTGAAAACTATTACACAACACTGAGGAGAGGACATCGTCGAGGTTGCTTATAGTGTCATTGTCGTCACCTCTCCTCAAGAAAGTGCCTCCGACTTCACCACGGATGCCTATCAAGACCCCTCCAAACGAACGGCATATGAGAACCCTGTTCGACATATGCCAAATAGCCGGCCAAACGCGTCGAGGATGAGGTTGTGCCAACTTCGGTTGCAAAACTCACAGAAGAAAAAAGCATGCCTTGCACCAACATATCTTAACATGTTCATCACATGGCATCGTTGCCGCATCGCCCCGCGACGCCACATCTCTAACTTCACACTTACACTACTACAGAAATGCCTAGCAGTGTCGGGTGGGAAAAGCCAAGTAGTGGCGGGCAAGGCTCTCAGGGCCGCCCACCACTGACCTCCCACCACTGTTAGGCCATGAGCAGTGTCGGGCTCTAGGTCGTGCCCGCGACAGCATTCCGTGTTTCCCTCCACAGGATTTGCGCTGCTGTGGCGGTACTTTTCTACCGCTCGTCACTGCTACTATTGCATGCCGATATGATTGAAGTACCGCATATTGCACCTGGATCATATCATCATATTGCATTTGATACATAAATTCTGGTTTGTACGTTGATCCACATACACGCACCACGTTAGAATGATTTCAGATTAATGAAAAGTAGCAGTTATAAAATATAACAAGTGCATTACAATAATTAATAAACATATATATGTTGCACTCATCACATAATTAATGGTTTGACGAGTTTTTTTGTTGTGAAATGAGTGTTGGCCGATGTTCAACAAGTAGACCGTTAGTAGAAGCTGCAATACTACATAAATTAGTACTTGATGGAACGAACAGGGACAAACGGGCCGCTTGCTTTGTAATTGGAGATTTGGCCTCTTGCAGAGCCCATTGCACAACCTCAGCGGGAGTGGATATGGTGGTTGTACTCATACCCGGCCAGCTCCTCAGCCTCTCATCCGGTGTTGCCTCCGCAAGGATGCACACTGCAAGGTCAATAAACCACCTCTCTGCAATCTTCTCAATCGCTGTGAGAGAACAATGGGCCATTGAAACACTTTTGACCCAAGCTAACATCGCCTCCTTGAGGTGCTCTGCCCAATACTTTTCCCATGTCTATAGATAGTGCTTCTCCATGTCCACCGCAGAGACCCCTCCCACAAATCTTCTGGCGGTCCCATCTGTTATTTTTAGCAGACAATAACATTCAAAATATATACATATAGAAAAGATCACAAGGTTAATATATAAACATATGACACTCGTGCATATAAAGTAGAGATCACAAGGTAACAATCATTGTGTCATGACATAGTTTAATGTTTTTCACGGTTTACTAGACTAGAAAGGAGCATGCATATCGCCATGTTGATGTTTCATTCTCATGTCTCATTCTTCTTGACTCTCTGCCCCGCAGTAGAAGATCCCCTCATCCCTCACTGCATGGCGATTGATGATATTTGTTAGCAGTCTGTGAAGGCGCTCGTGCTCTGTCCAAAAGTGAGCTAACTTAACTTCCTTCTCATTGTCTTCGGGCCATTTCTACAACATTGAATCACTTCTTTACAGTGCTCCAGCGCGCACATAGTCATCCATCAACACCATGGCATAGTAGGCAGACATGTGCATGATTTCGCCTTTCGGTTGTCGCCGGCAACAAAAGCTAGTGTTAAATTTGTATTGCGAATGCGGCATGTTTTTACGGTCGCACTTATGATACATCAGAAGAGTAGAATTGAGAATTTCTTCAGATCGGTCCATGGCTTCTTAGGGCCTCTCCTGGTGTTAAATAAGCTCGGCTGTCCCACACTACTAGGAAAAGGCTTATAGGTAGACATTTAGCAGCAGCGTTGGGTAAATACCCCATGCTACTGCTATTTAGCAGTAGCACCTAACATAACCAGCGCTGCAAGCGCATGTTAGCAGTAGCGCATGGTTTCACTACTAGGAAAAGGCCTACTAGTGGCGCACCAGTTTTTCCTACTAATGGCGCACTACTGGTGTGCCACTAGTACCACGCCACTAGTATTATATACTAATGGCGCACCACTGGTGCGCCATTAGTATCTGGTATACTAATGGCGCACCACGCCGTGCGCCATTAGTATAGAGCAGCATGCGCCATTAGTATGCCTCCAAGCGGGCCATATTTACCCATGTGCTTTGGCATACTAATGGCACACTGTGGGGTGATGCGCCATTAGTATCCTTTGGCATACTAATGGCGCACTGTGGGGTGATGCGCCATTAGTATCCTTTGGCATACTAATGGCGCACTGTGGGGTGATGCGCCATTAGTATCCTTTGGCATACTAATGGCGCACTTTGCGGTGATGCGCCATTAGTATGAATATTAGTTTTTTTTATTTTTTGATTTTTGCACAGGTTACAAAATGTATTATTGGACAAAATATAGACAGCACCACACAGCAACAGCAGATTCATCGAATACAATAGAAGATTAGTCTCTTAATATAATTCATCATATTAGTCTCCGAATTCAAAAGACCGAACAAAGATAGAACATTACAAGTCTCGAGACCGCGAGTAGCGAGTTTGCCTTCACATTACAAGTCGATATCGATCATCTAAACTACCATCACATAGAAGAGAGCTGCGATCATCACAATGATCATCATCGCGATGAAACTGGTCTTCATCCGGTTCCTCCAACGCTCCCTCCTCTCTCCCGCTAGATAGCGGGCATATCTAGATTCCGCCTCCGCCCTAGTGGTGTACCCTTTGTAAATGTTACCGCTGAAATGGTGAACCTGTCTCCAACACTCCTCCCAGTCTTCGTAGACTCCGGGAACCTTACCCTTGTACACGACATACGACGACATCTCTATGCACAAGCCAAACAATAGACAATACATAAGCAATATATAAGTATGCAACAAAAGTATCGGAAGAGAAAAGCAAGACATTAATAGCACGATTCATGGTCCTACTAATAAATAGCATCGATTACATCTAAGTTGAACGACTGTCCAAACCAAAGAGACATACAAGTTCATTAAAGTTTAATTACAACATGAGCTAATCGATGTTTCAGAACTACAAATAGCATCACTACTTTCGACTCGACTCATGGGACCGGAGCGTGGATGAAGCTGCCGTCTTTCGTGATGGTCATGAAGTCGTGGGCGTTGTCAGCCTGCATTTGTAGCGTTGTGTCTATCTCACTATTGGACGATTGATCTCTGAGGTAGAACTGCCCCGAGGTACGAAGGACATCTTGATGGATGATTTCTGCAAACTCCGACTAGATGCGAAAGAATTCTTGTCGGAGGTCCGCGTCCTGGATTGCCGCCAAGCTTGCGGCCCAATCTTTGACATTATTTGGTAGCAGAAGGTGATTATGGTCCCGTACGATCGCCCGCATGTGATGGAGTGCATAGTAGGCATCCTTCTGACCACCAGGCGGCTGCTTGACGCAGGGGAACGTCGTATTGTGGGTGAACACGTGCCTGCCGTACCTACGAACTGGCCTCTTAAAGGTGCCTCCATATGTGGCGTAGCCGGGGAGAGCATTATCAAGAAGTTTCTTGATATTTGTGTAGTCTATCTTGGAGTCATGGTCCGGGTTGAAATAGGTGGCCGTGGAATATTTCGGGCTTAAGAGGATGAGTGTGCAATGTGTATCACTGCACAGAACACGGAATGTTAGAAAAAAAATGAACGATCGAAATCTAAGAAATCATATGTTACGGGGCGGTGAGGGGATGACTTACTCGGGAAAGTAAGGCAGGAGGAAGTTATCCTTATCTAGGTTTGCCAGAATGACGCCTTCGAGGTGTGAACTTGTGACTTGTCGGTCCCCAGCGCTGCCCAAGATCTTGGCACGCATGTAGAAGGGGTCGACTATCACGATGTCCGGGGTCTTGTCTCGAATGATCCGCATCTCCATACTCAGTGAAAATAGCCGAACGAAGGTGTAGTGCAGAGGATGAAGGTTAAACATAGCAAAGATGTTATCAAACCGTAGGACGATCGTACCCCCGATGGCGCCATCCACAAAGCCCTTGCCCTCTAGCACCTTGGCCACAAAAACCGGGTATGCCACATCATTCTGGGAGAGACGCCGCTTCTCCAAAGAAAGAAAATTGTCATGCAGACTCCACATAGCACCGGTTGCAGCATTGAGCATATTTGTCAGTAGCATCGCCCTAGCCGCCACATGCACCCTCCTCGAGATATCCTTAGGTGAAGGTGGCCCATCCAGAGTACGGATCATACTTGGTGCCGGCTGGCTCGCACCGGCGCCCTTGTTAGTCTTTCATTTCCGTCCCTTCTTCTGGATCTGCTGTAATGGGACCGAGTTGTGCTCACAGTCTGCCTTCTTGTGCGTGTTGGGGCTGATAATATTTCGCACCTCAGCTATCTGAGGCTCGGTGAAGGCGGGAGCTGGAGGCGTCTCCTGAGAACTGAACGCCATACGAAGCCTATTGCAATTGGATTTCTCTGCCGTACCAGCTAGATCACGGTCGTCTTGGTTGGGTTCTTGAGAAGGAGGCCCGCAGAACTCGTCACCGTACCCATGTTCGGCAAAGTACTTATCGATGTTGGTAAATTTACCGTCGTCATTGTCGTCGTCGTCCGGATCCTATGCCATATGCATGTCCGGATCCTGTGCCATAGGGATGTCCGGCATGTCCGGTAGCGTTGCGGCGTTCTTGCCATGGCTTGGCGCCAGCATGACTGGTGGTCTTGTCTGTGGGGTGGTGTCCCCCGCCCCCAAATGAATCTAGCTCTTCGGCCAAAGCAGGGGCCAGTTTACGCAGGCGCTGAGGGTCATCTCATCTTCTTAGTCGGCCCCAGTGGGTCGAATCGGAGGTAACAGCTCGTCGCAGCCTGGCAGCACCTGAACCAGTTCAACCCTATACACTATGGGTGGCATCAGATTACCGTGGAACACGGGGTTGCCCGGTTGAACGATTCTGCCCTTGGCGACATCGACCAACTCGCCACCCACGAAGTGCAGGAGAGTGCAAGGAACGTCAGCGGCGCCCTGCGAAAACATGTAGGGCGTCAGGGATGCCCAATCAAAGGTAATGAGATGAAGTCATCGGCCGAGAGGCTTAGTTACCGTGATGCCGTCGAGCTCGGCTAATGTCGACGCACCGCCAACGGGGGGCGTGCAACTGATGGAGGGGCCGCTTGCTGGCGAGGTGCCGGTCGGCGTACACCCAGGTGCATTAAGCTCCAATGCCCGTGCCGACGCTGGAGACACGAATACCGCCTCCGCCGGAGACACCAATGGCGCCGCCTGAGACACCAATGGCGCCGCCTACGCATTGTGCGAGTTACTGGCCATGAAGCTGGGAACCAGGGGAGGCCCCTATTGGCCGCCCGCAATCCACGTTGTCAGCCCCTGAATCAACGTAGGCACCATGGCGGTGAGCGTCGTTCCCAGTTGTTGTTGCACTTGCTCTTGGATAATCTCCAGAATCCGCGCCACTTGTGCCTTGAGTGCTTCAACCTCGCGCGACTGGCTTTCCGAGCTGGTCTTTTCCTCCTTTCGCCCACCAGCGGTATAGTATGATGACCATTTTGTGGACAAGCCTTTGCTGGCCACACGACCAGCTGACGACGGCTTACCGAACTTATCCTTGTTTTTCATTACTTTCAACGCCCTATTTAAAGGGGTGTCGAAAGGGGAGCTCTGAGACGACCCCGCGCTACTGCTTTCAGTGTCCTGCGGAAGGAACGTGAATCATTTAGAAATATTGGGGATTAATTAGAATGCAACCATATGGAGCTAATTACACGGGGGTGTATTCCTTACCAGAACAAGGTCAAGCGCCCTGGTCTTCGGATCCGTGGTAAGCTCCTTTGTTACCGGGTCCTCCTTGTACCGGGCCCTGACATAGTTCCTGGTCTACTTGTCACGGTATTTCTCAAAGTGGGGCGGTAGGCCTCGCTCGGCATGCTCCGCGTCCTCCTTGTCCCATATAGGCTCCGCCACTCTGTAACCGCCGGGACCGAGTTGGTGGACCCCTAAGTTCAACTCCCGCATTTCTTTCCCCCACTGACTTGATTCGGAGGTTGCGCTGCTCGCGCACTTGATCTTGAACTCCTTGTAGTCATCTTCGCTGATCAAAGGATATTTCGCCTTGATCTTCTCATAACTATCACCTTTTTCAATCATTGCCTTCATCGTGCTTCTCCAAGTAGACAGGGCCGTGCTCATCTTCGTGAGGGCGGCATTGTTCACTTTATTCCCTGAGAGGCGTGTGTTTGTAATGTCAGCGGGGAACTTGTATCGTTCATGCAGCTTCGTGAAGAGGAGGCTGCGCAAATTCCCTCGGTCCTTATGCCTTAGGTTCTCGGTGTTGATCGAGACGGTGCTCCGGAGAATGCACCCGAGTTGTACCGAGTACCCCTTGACTAATTCTTTGGGCGCCGTTGGATGCCCGTCGGAGTTCACTTCAGTAAATTCCTCCTTGATGGTGCCGAGCACGCTCGGGCGCTGGTCCTTCCGTTGCCTCTTCGGTTGGCTGCCATCTGTGTGTGCGCCGCCATCATCAGTGCTGGCATCCTCGGCGGCACCATCAGTGGTGTCATCCCCGATGCCACTAGGGGTTGTGTAGTCAGGATCGGTGTCTTCCGCGGCGTCCTCATAGCGGTGAGGTTCTTCCCCCATCTCCTGGGACAGCTCCCAGAATTGCTTGCCGCCCGAACCGCCGGCCTCATCGTTGTGGGCCATGTTTCGCTCTAAATAGGAAAAAAGTTTGGTCAAAAAGTTGGTTATTGTCAAGGAACAAGATCATGGTCTCATCATTTAGGGTTTGACGACACCGAGGCATCCTAAAAGCTAAGCTTTTATCATTTAGGGTTTGTCGATGCCGAGGCACCCTAAAAGCCTAAGCGTACATCATTTAGGTTCTCATCAACACCGAGGCACCCTAAAAGCCAAGGTTTCATAATTTAGGGTTTGTCGACGCCGAGGCACCCTAAATGCTAAGCTAAGTTTTCATCATTTAGGGTTTATCGATGCCGAGGCACCCTAGGTTGGGCCTAATCACTTGGCACTAATCACTTGGCTCTATTGCCACCTATGTTGGGTTTATCATCTAGGGTTTATCGATGCTAAGGAGAATTCTAAGTTGGGCCTAATCACTTGGCTCTATTGCCACCTATGGTTTAATGCAGCAAGAATGGCAGGGCAGTTGATCCTACTTAATTAAGTACTAAGCTACCCCGACCCATGCATTAGTTGCAAGTACCCCATATGTCCTATTTTTAGCAAAGTCATGCTAAAATTCACAGAAAATTTCAGCATGACCTTTGCTGAAAATAGGACATATGGAGTGCCCGAATTTTCCAGAACGGAAGTTAATCGACATTCCGGCAAACTCAAGGGCCTCTCAGGGTACAGCAGCAACATCACAAGTTGACAAAATTCCCAAGTATTACAACAGCAACATCACAAGTAGTACCAATGAACATATAGTCCAGCAAGTTGAAAACTCTGAAGTTCTCAGCATGAAGAATCACACAACACAGCACCTACATTATGATGATACAATTGGAGATTGCACATACAGTTTTCACATAAGCATAATTGTTCTGGAGATTGCACATGCAGTTTTTGACAGCACATCACCTATGACAACACATACAGTTTTTCACATTTGTAGATTGCACATACAGTTTTCACATAGAGCAATGTTCTTTTCATTTCACCTTGCATTTTATTGCAATTCAACTCACTTCCTTTTCTTATAGTTAATACTCCCAAATGAAATGACACTTTGACATGGCTGCAATTTTCAGTGTCTACTTATCTGCAATTTTTCTTATAGTTACACGTTTTTTAATAAAACTATCTAAGGAGTTCTTCAAGTTCAAGTTACAACCTGCATGCCCAGATGGTACATGCAGTACTGCCAATGGGACACTTGTATCAAGGAAATGAAAAATAATCATTTGCAGACAGTGAGTGCAAAATCATGATCGAATCTGCTTTCAGCTTAGACAAGGAACAAAAAATTCAGGCAAAGTCAAGCGTCGACCGGATCAAAATTCATATAATTCAACACTAAGCAGTATAAACTTAAGAGTGTTCACATGGACGGCAGTCCTACAAAAATGCAAATTAAAACTACTTTTGATAGTGTAATTCACACACTAATCACTACTTCTATGTGTGAATCTGCGGCCACTGAGCCGAGCTGAAGTGCTTCAGCTTATATTTCTGTAGATATCTTTTTAAGGACCCTGGTTTCCAGTTTTCCAAACCTTCATCCCACCAACAAATCAAGACACAAAAATAATCAACTAAAAACATATAATAAGATAAGATAATGCAACCCACAATCACATGAAGTGACACGATAGTCAGCCTTCAGAACTCTATGTTCTGGCAAAATTAACAGAAAGTATGGATACAATAAATAACAGTGCAGCAAAAAGACAGAAGGTAGGGAAAAAATGCTTACCTGGAATCAAAGAATGTATGAAACTGATAATTTGACTTGCTAAAGCTAAATGCTTAGAAGTAATTGATTTCAGACCAGATACCTGAAAAGGAACCAAAGGAAAATAAACCAAGCAGTCCAGACTTCTTGATATATAAAAAAAGAAGTGTGGCAGCACATGCCCACATTAAATATCTATGTAGATTGATTAAGATTTGAGGAAACTAATGGTGCATTGAAGTACTATTGATGAACTATTTTCTTGGATGTACTGCTCTACACTAACATCTGCACATTGTGCATAACAATTCACAAGCATATTTACTTGGTATACACGTACACATATGTACGGGTTGGCTCATTGGCTCTACTTTTTTTCAGGATCACGACGTACACTAGCAGTACACTAGCACTACAATTCACAAATAAAAAGTAGATGTACCATTGAAGTACACCTACAAAAAATATTTGAACCTACAGAAAATATTTGAACCTACACGTGTATGTACATTGTGCATAACAATTCACATGCATATTTTCTTGGATGTACTGCTCTACACTAACTCTCTTTCTCCCATAAATTCATAGGCATATTTGAACAAACAGAACACCTACAATCGAGGATGTCTTGAATTTGTTCCTCTGAAGGTGGTACCAAGGGGCTAGAGAGTGTATTATCAGCGGTAGAGCAGGGAAACAAGATCTCTTGGTATGGTTGTTTGATTGACTGCAATCAAGCAAGCAAAATATAGATACTGAATCAAACTAAACCATGAGAGAATTTCAAAACAAAAAGAGTACTGGAATGGATCATGTCTACTAATGATAGCATTCTAGACCAACAGAAGGACATAAATGAATGTAAGCAACTGCTTGTCTGTTTAAGTGTAAGCAGTGGGGAGAAAGTATTTGTATTGGAAATAAATGGTGAAACAAGATACATAGCATAAACAGAAACAAAAAAATAAGGAAAAAGTTCTTTTGCTCTGGTTCCATGTTTCTACTCTTCAGAAACAATATGTCATAGTGCGGCAGTAACTCTTGATTAATCTGAAAATACAACCGTACAAAACTACTACACAAGGGAAACATGTATGTCATCTAACAGTTTAATAAAATCACAATGCAGTTTCTTCCTTTGGGGCAGAACATTAGTTATGAAAAACAAAGTTGAAACATGCAGCACAAAATTAAGGGTAATCCACACTGCTTATTTAGGAACATGAAGTAGTGGTGAGATATTGTCAGTTAGATATCCAGAAGCTAATGTACCACAATCATCCATTACTCCCCCATGCAGTGGATTAGCCTAACAGCAGATTATAACTAATTAGTCTTGCTAAAGAGGTTAAGATAGACCAATAAATTTGATTCCATGGAACTGTCAGAAATATGAAATAGCAGTAAAGGTTCAGTTAATTTGATTGAATGCTACTGTTAAACATGAAAACATGATGTAAAGGAGAACAAGGTACATGAGAGATAAAAATAAGGCATGGAGAACAAGAGCTAGGAAGAAAAGAGGGAAGGGGTCACTTCTTTTTGACAGATGGGCAACATGACCCTACATTTGAAGAAAAAAATGACACTTTAGTCAAACCAAGACTTCTTTTTTTTCAAAGATCTTTACTGAAACCAAGAATGCCTACAAAAACAAAACATATAGACATGTGTGCTAGTTCATTTTACAATCCATGTAAATATGTAAATGTGCTATTTGTTCATGGACACACAGACATGTACTCTAAAACATGAACCACCCGGTGCTGGTGCTGGTGCAGCTGCATCCAAAATGGGCAGAGGCTTCAAGCTGGAAACATGAGTTGTCGGCGGGGGCGAGGGAGAAAAGGACATGGTCTGGGGCGGGGGACCATACCGTTGGTGATGATGGCGCTGGTCTGGGGCGGGACCTTGAACTCCTCGGCAGCGAACTTGAGCACCGTGGTGAAGGGCGCCGCCTCCGGCACGCTGAACCTGCGAGGCCACCGCACGACACACGCGGATCAGGACGAGATCTGGTCTGAGGAGGAGTGGGGGGAGGAGGAAGAGGGGTGATCTGTACTCACACTTTGAAGGGGAGCTTGGGGCCAGAGGTGAGGATCCGTTCCACGCGGGTGCCCTCGAGGCTTGGGCGGGAGGATGTCGAG
>NC_041381.1:557633875-557634431 GCF_002162155.2 Triticum dicoccoides
GACCTAGGAGGGGAGGGGTCTGGCGATGGCCGCGGCTAACACGGCGGCAAGACTCGGGATCTGGCGGAGAAGGCAAGCGGGGGAGAGGGCGGGCGAGCATGGTGGCGCGACGATGACCGGGCGGCGGAAGGAGGGGGGGCGGAAGGAGGGGGCGCGCATGTGGCGGCGGGGGGAAGTGAATCTGGCGAGGGTGTGGGACTGCCGAATTAGCTAGGGGGCAAGATTACTAATGGCGCACCCACTGGCGGTGCGCCATCAGTATGTTTTTTTAATTATTTTTTGCCATAAGTAAATTTATTATTATTATTTTTTGTTGCATCTAATAATTTTTTAGAAAATGAATGTGAATATGAAACAGTAATAATTTTTTAAAAAATATCATCAAATTTGTTATTTGAAAATATTTATGAATATGAAAATATATCATCAAATTTATTATTTGAAAATATCATCAAATTTTTTATTTGAAAATATAATCAAAATTGTTTTTTATTTTTAGTTGCATTCATTTGTGACGGTGGAGCGGGGGAGGGTGCGGGGTGTCGGCGGCGGCGGT
>NC_041381.1:557634714-557647536 GCF_002162155.2 Triticum dicoccoides
GGCAGTGGAGCGGGGGAGGGTGTGGTGGGTCGTCGGCGGTGATGGAGCGGGGTAGGGTGCGGTGGGTCATCGGCGGCAGTGGAGTGGAGGAGGGTGCGGGGCCGGGGGGTCAGTGGCAGCGACCCGTGGAGCGGGGGAGAGGGTGCGGGGGGTGCTCGGCGGCGAGAGGGACCGGATCTGGCGAGGTAGGATAGCGATCGAGATGGAGGGGGATCGAGATCGAGTGTCCATGAAATTTAAAAAATATTCATGAGTTCAAAATTAAAGTGCCCATGAAATACAATCGAGAAATGAAGGCTACAATTTAAATACAATCGATCTTAGCTAGCTATCTGTTCACAATCTTCTTGCCCTTATTTTTCGTAAATGGAGTTCTTCTCTTGAACGGACGTCCTTTAGGTAGGGTGGTCCTGCTTCTTTTTGTGGTGTATGCTGATACTTCATCGTCGTCGTGATGTTCCATCTTCGGGTCGCCGTACTTGTCGAAGTCTTGCTCATTGGCGACTCCATCCATTCCGATGATCTTCCTTTTGCCTCTCCTCACGACAACACGACTGGGCTTTGGCGGGTCGGTAATGAAGAAGCATTGGTCCACTTGGGAAGCCAGTACCCATGGCTCATTTTTCGCGGTGACGTTTGCACCCGCGGTCTTGGATTTGGCTTCGGGTATAACATTGGTGGTGAAATACCGGTCTTCTTTTATGACGTTCTTGGCCCATCTGACACGGAACATCGGGACCTTCTCTCCAGCGTAGCTCAGCTCCCAGATCTCCTTGATCCTTCCGTAGTATCTGTCCTTCTCGTTATCGGTGTAGGATTCCATCGTTACCCCAGAGTTCTGATAACCATCGCTTTTCATGTCCTTTCCCTCGGTGTAGAATGTGTAGCCGTTGATATCGTACACCTCATACGTCATCAGGTTGTGCTCGGCGCCCTGTAACAAGGCGAATATGATTTGTTCTTCCACGGAAGAATCCTCATGTAAAGGGTATGACAGAAGCTTCTGCTTGAACCAACGCGTGAAACATGAGTTGTGCTCTTTGATTGTATCTCCGTCCGTCTTCTGTTGGCCTTGGTCATTGTATGTCTTCTCAATAAAGGTTTTGTGCTCTACCACCCAAGGATCGACCACGTCTATGTGTTGTAGTGCAACCAGGTTTTCCCTTTCAAAGTCGGCGAGTCGCCCTCGAAGTCGACATGCATTTCGCGGCGACCCTCACGGTGACCCCATCCAGCGAGCCTGCCGAGGTGCCTATTGACGGGCAGACCAACGGGGTTCTCGATGCCTAGATAATTCGTGTAGTAGGAGATATACTCTTCGGTCAGAAAGCCCATGGCTATGCTTCCCTCTGGACGTGACATGTTGCGAACATATCCTTTGATGACACCATTCATCCTTTCGAATGGCATCATGCTGTGCAGGAATGTCGGCCCGAGTTGGATGATATCCTCCACGATATGGACCAGCAGATGCACCATAACATCAAAGAATGCTGGCGGGAAGTACATCTCAAGCTCGCATAGTATCACCACGATCTCTTCCTGTAGCCTTCTGAGTTGCCTCACGCCAACCGACTTCCGAGAGATGACGTCGAAAAAGTTGCATAGGACAAATAGCGTTTCACGGACATGCGCATCCATGATCCCACGGATTGCAACTGGAAGCATCTGCGTCATCCGCACGTGACAGTCGTGAGACTTCATCCCGCTGAACTTCTGCTTCGCTGGGTCTAGTTATCTGCTTATCTTCCCCGCGTAACCGTAAGGAAGTTTTACTCCTACGAGGTAGGAGAAAAACTGATCGATGTACTCCTGACTTAGAGTGAAGCATGCGGGAGGGTAGTCTCCGGTCTTCTTGGCCTTTTTGCCTTTGCGACAACTTTCCGTGTCCTGCTTCGCCTCATCATCATCATTAGCATGAAGCTGCTCCCTGATGCCCATTGATTTCAAGTCCGCCCTTGCTTTCGGCCCATCTTTGGTCCTCTCTGGCATGTTGAGAAGGCTACCAAGTAGACTCTCGCACACATTCTTCATGATATGCATGACATCAAGGCTGTGAGGCACACGGTGGATCTTCCAGTACGGCAAGTCCCAGAAAACAGACCTCGTTTTCCATACCTTCAGCAGCGGCTCCGGCGCCTTTCGCTTCTTTCCCGGCTCTGGTGCCTTTTGCTTCTTTCCCAGCTGTGGGCAATCTTTCCAATTCTTCAACAGTTCGTCTATTTCCTCGCCGCGCCTCATACGCGGGCGTCTTCGGGATTCGGTTTCACCATTGAACAGATCCTTGCGTTCCTCCACGGGTCATCGTCGCGAAGCCACCTTCGATGTACCATGAACACGGTTTACGGAGACCCGGGATCTCTATCTAGATGGCGATACGTTGTGTCATCCATGCACCTAACGCATCCAGAAAATCCGTGGACCACCTGCCCCGCGACATATCCGTAACCGAGATAGTCGTGCACCATCGTGAGCAGTGCGGCTCTCATAGGGAAATATTCTTTCTGTGCAGCGTCCGACGTATTGGCTGGCGTTTTCCACAGCGTGTCTAGCTCCTCTTTTAGCAGCCCCAGATACAGATTGATGTCATTCCCTGGTTGTTTCGGCCCTTCAATTAGCATACTCATGTGAATGTACTTCCTCTTCATGCACAACCAGGGGGGAAGGTTGTACATCCACACAAACACAGGCCAGGTGCTATGTGTGCTTCTCTGGCTGCCAAACGGATTGACTCCATCAGTGCTCGTGCCCAGCATGATGTTCCTTGGATCCTTCCCAAATTCTGGGTGTTCAAAGTTCAACGCTTGCCACTGGCTCCCATCCCTAGGGTGACTCAACATCTTATCTTTTTTATTTATCTCCGGATCATTTGTGTCATCTTCTGGCTTCTTCGCCTCCCTATCCACGTGCCAACGCAGGAACTTTGCTACCTTAGGGTCCGCGAAATACCCCTGCAGACGAGGAGTGATCGGAAAGTACCACACCACTTTTCGAGGAGATTTCTTCCTCTTCTTGTATTGAGTGACGCTGCACACCGTACATATGGTAGACTCCGCATGCTCGTCCCGATAAATGATGCAATTGTTCATCCACACATGGTATTTCACGTGCGGTAAATCCAGAGGACACACGATTTTCTTCGCCTCCTCAAAACTGGTTGGGTACTTGTTCCCCTTGGGAAGACGTTCGCGCCAGAATGTCATGTTCTGGTCGCAGCATGCGTTGGTCATTTTGTGTTTTACCTTCATCTCCAGAGCCATGAGCGTTACTTTCAGGCGGGTATCCTCGGGCCTGGATCCTTCATACAATGGAGTAACCGCGTCTATCTCTAGTTGATCCAGCTTGGCTTTCACTCGGGCGGCAGCTCTTGCGTTATCCATCTGCTTGAGAAGCAGCTCTTGAATACGAGGGTCCTACACCCAGCCCATTGATGGTCCATCGTTGTCTGCTCCGCCGGCATCTTCATCTTCATGATCATGCCCTTCGTCTACTCTGGCATCTTCCTCATCATCATGTCCTGCATCTTCTACATGATGACTGTGTACAGCATCACCGTCGTGATCATGTCCTGGAGATTCTTCGTCTTCTCGCCCGCCCGAGCCGCCGTGGTTGTCTTGCTGCACTTCCTCATTTCTTGACCGGCCCCCATGGACGACTTCGTAGTAATCTTCATCACCTTGCCACCGATAGCCATCCATGATACCACGCTAGAGCAGGTGGTCCCGCACCTGCTCGGAATCCGGGTCCGCAATAAGGCTCTTCAGCTTGCATCTTCGACACGGACATCTTATCTCCATCTTGTTCTTTTGAAGCATCTCAGCCTTCGCGGAGCTCAAAAACCTATTCACGATGCCTTCGGTCATCGTGCGGACCACGGTCGCCTGCGGGGTAGAGCAAAACGATATTTTAGAACCAAGAAATTTTTTGGCATGACTTTCCCTAAAAATAGGACCAAAAAGAATGTATAGTGCCAAAATTCTCGCCGAAACGGAAATGAGTCAACATTCCGGCAAAATATTGGCAACTATCGCATTTCAAATACCGGTACCTGCAAACACAAACATATATGCAACACCACAAACATATGCAGCACCACGAACATACATAGATCTAGCTAGGCCATAAAAAGTGTATGTGCACGTTGTTGGAGGGAGAACAACATAAAGATAGCTTCCCCCTTACTTACCTATCAAAAAAAGGTAATTTAACCACTTAATTTGGATGAATCTATGGTGCAAATGAGGTGAGCAGGAGGAGGCAGCCGAGACAAGCTTGGAGGAGGAGGTGGAGAGAATGAAGTGGGGAAAGTGAGTGGATAGGTGTGGCTGTCCAAAATATCTAGCTGGTCCCAGGTTACTAATGGCGCACCACCTACAAATGCGCCTTTAGTAACCAGGGTTACTAATGGTGCACCTGCTGGTGGTGCGCCATTAGTAGTTTTGCAAAATAATAATAATTATATATACTAATGGCGCACCGGGGCACAGTGCACCATTACTAGTTTAAACTAGTAATGGCGCACTAATCCCCGGTACGCCATTAGTAGTTTTGCCAAAAACAGAATAAAAAAATATAGTAGTGGCGCACTATGCGACTGGTGCGCCATTACTAGTTAGAAGTAGTAATGGCGCACTGTGCCCTGCTGCGCCATTAGTATGTTTGAAAAAAAATGTTACTAGTGGCGCACCATGTGTCTGGTGCGCCATTAGTGTCTTTCACACTAATGGCACACCAGCACATGGTGCGCCACTGCTATATAGTAGTGGCGCACCGCATGTCTGGTGCGCCATTAGTGGCCATTCCATCTATAGCCCTTTTCCTAGTAGTGTTTCCCGCCCAGTGCTGCTGCTAATGGGCCACACTCTTGCCCCTTTAGCTGTAGAGGTGCCCCCCCTCCCCCACGCTGCTGCTAAGCCCACCTCTGCTTCTTCCCGCGCACCCCTCTCTCTCACACTATCACAATCATGCTCATACTCTCCCTCAATCCCCGCTCGGTCCGGCCACCTCCCCCGCCTACGCCGGCCCTTCTCCCCCGCCGGCCAGCCTCCCCCACGCCGACCCTCCTCCCTCGATGGCCGTCCTCCCCAACGCTGGCCCTCCTCCCCCGCCGGTTGCCCCCCGCGCCGACCCTCCTCCCCGCGCCGACCCTCCTCCTCCAGCGAGAGGTACTCCTCCCTCCTTCCTCCTCCTCCCCTTCCTAGTTATAGTTAGTAGAGAGTAGACATTTTGAACCCAATGTAGTTGAAAAAATGTAGGTTCTTAGAATAATGTAGGTTATGATCGAACCCTAGCTAGGACAGATTAGGTAGTATGAACCCTAGGTTTTTAAATTAGCTAGGTTTTTAAATTAGGGCAGAAATTTAGCTAGGTTTTTAAATTAGGATAGAAATTTATCTAGGTTAATAGAATTTAGGTGTTTTAGGTGTATTTAACAGAATTCTAGGTGTTTTAGTTGTTTTAGGTGTAGTTAACAAATTCTAGGTATTTATTTTGTTAAAGCAATTGTTGTTATTTTTTTAGTTAAAGCATTTTTTTCCTGTTATATGCAAATTTGCAGTGGACATGTCATATTTTGAACATGTCACATTTTGGACATGTCATATTTTTCCGAGTGGCCTATGTTTTGCCAGAATGTCGACTCGTTTACGTTATGGCAAATTTTAGGCGATCGATATGTCCAACTTTCGCAAAGGTCATGCCAAATTTTGCTAAGTGTTTGTTAATTTTGTTTTCATAATTAAGCATTTATTCTCAACGTCGACAATGCCGGGCCCGCATCCTTGTCGTCGACTCGGTGGAGGAGGCTTGCTTGATTATAGGGGCCATGTCCGGGACTGGGCTCCGCCTGGCTGGTACCGGGAGGTGCTACCTTCCGGGGCGCGCAGATTGGTGAGGAGGCAACCCGTCGTCGACCCGGACCTTCTTTGGTGGCGGTTGCGTTGGCCAGTGACGGTGGGGAGGCCTTTGTCCACCGCCGAGGTGGTATCTCACCGTGTCAGCGAGGAGAATGAGTACGTCCGTCGCTACATGGTTGCGTTGGAGGGCAGGTTCGACAGTACCTGGATGGTTCTTCAGGGATCTCACTGGAGCTATGATCCTGTGATGGTTCCTTCTCTTTGGGTGTCCACCGCCCACGCCGATACCCGTCGTTCGCTAGGGTTCTAGCTCTATTAGTGATGTTATATGTATGATACTATTCGAGATGTATTAGTGATAATATTATATGATGTATGAACACAAGAGATGATTTAGTTTTCTTATTGAATGCATGCTAATTTGAATGCTAATTTGTTTTATCATTTAGTTTTGCTTATTGAATGCACGTCTATTTCAACTATATGAACATAGGAAATGTCTGACGATGATAGCGAAAGGGAATTCGGTATGTGCGAATACTGCAAAGACGAGCTGGCCTGTGCGACAGGCCTCACCTAGTTGGTGGTAGGCGCTTCAGCATCAAGATGGATGAGAACTTCGAAGTGCATACAGTAAGTCACAACGACAAGTCTTTTTTCATAATTAAGCATGACTTCTGCTTCTTCTGCTTCAACTTATAATTTAATTGTATTACTATTCTACCAGCATATCCCCTGCCATGCAAGAATATATGTCTTGGATACGGTTGGTTTCAGTACTATGCAAACTATGGAGGTAAAAAGAGTTAACTTGAGGATCGAGCATGGTTATAGTTTTCTCACAAAATTATACAATACAGACACCTACACCCATTGTGAATGCAAACAATGGAGAGCACTATATAAGGCTTATGCATTTGAGCCTGATATGCTTATCACCTTTGATATTCGTCCGGAAGATGATATTGAAGATAATATCGACATCTGGGTCGATGTGCAGACGCCTCCAGTTGTACCATTATGTAAGTTTCTCAACCATATTTATGTCTTGTATATTGTTTATTCAAAAATAGTTGACAACTAATTTCTATTGACAGCTTATTTCCATTCAAGCAAACATGTCCGGCGCTTGGTAGACATGACCTACTACTGTCCCGGGGCTGAACTAAACTGCAAGGAGACAAGTCATTATGTTTCATGGCTTGAGGATCTTCATACTGTCAAGACAAATTATTTTCCTAGACTTAGAAATCTTAGTACTCAAAACGTGCGACCAATAGTGTTCGCACTGAACTACGGTCACATCTATTTAGGAAAGATGGTAAAATTTTTAGTATTTGTCCTCAATGCATCTTTTGCATACATTATTTTTTAAGCTAAACTTCATTGCTAAGTATGTTACTACGATGTTCTTCAACAGGGACTCCCGATGATAGTTGTGCCTTAGTGGATCGAACTAAAGGTCGCATGTCCATGGTTAGCATACGTCCAAGACTTCCTACATTGCACATGAGTGCATTCAGGATTTCTAGAAGCAAGCAAGTCTTAATAGTCAAAGACTGGAACAAAATTGTGAAAGATCGCAGAGAAGTACTACGGGGAAGCAATCATAAGTGTAGCCACAATTAGGAGACATGTTCATCTGCGTGCTTCAATATGATGAATCAGGAGTGCTCCACATGTTCTATGCTATTTTACCAGAGAGAGAGAGAGAGAGAGAGAGAGAGCAGTAGGAGTGATTAGCTAGCTAGAATGAATTCCAAGATGATGATGATGTGCTACACTATGTAGCTATGACGATTAGACAATGTTGGTGGTAATGACTATCTATGATGATTATTAGCTAGTGTAGGTGGTAATTTTCCCTTACTTGCAACTCCTATGCTGAATTAGAGGCTATGTTGATGCTACTACTAATCATTATTGGTGAAGCAAATGCATCTGAATTTCCATCCATGAATACTACATTTGAATTTTATTTTTTTCAATTTCTAATTAGTTAGTTGTAGCGTGGGGTGGAGAAAGTAGCGCTACTCACTACTAGGAAAAGGCCTACTAATGGCGCACCGGTTTTGCCTACTAATGGCGCACTACCGGTGCGCCATTAGTATCACGCCACTAGTATTTTTTACTAATGGCGCACCACAGGTGCGCCATTAGTATCTAGTATACTAATGGCGCACCACGCAGTGCGCCATTAGTTTTGCCCACAGTGCGCCACTAGAGTCTGCTATACTAATGGCGTACCACATGGTAGTGCGCCATTAGTAACAATTTTTTTAATTTTTTTTCTTAATCTCAGGTCACTATTTCACATATGAGATATCCAACACATATATATACAACAAGCATCACTAAAACAATCATAGCCAACACACAAGTTCCATCATATATACATACATAGCCAACACATAGTTCCATCGTTACATATTACAAAAGTTTCACATTGTTCATCCAACACCGTTATCCATCAATTCACAAAAGTTTCACATTAATACAAAATAAAAACACAAATGGAAAATAAGCACTCCATCCATGCAAGCTTCCGTGAATTAAATGAAATCTGCAAAATGATAAACAAGTTAGAAGAAGAAGAATAAGAAGACTAGAAGAATACTAGAAGAAGAAGAACACTAGCTAGAAGAAGAATAAGAAGAATTTTGGAAAAGAAGAAGAATTAGAAGAAGACTATAAGCTTATTATGTAAACTTGATCATTTTGTGCTAACATAAGTTATTTTGGAGCTAACCTATAGGAAACTAAGCATATAAGCTCTAAGTTAGCATATTAGAGCCAACTTAGGTAAAATGAAGCTAACCTATGTCATTTTGGAAAAGAAGAAGAATAAGAAGAAGACTATAAGCTTATTATGTAAACTTGATCATTTTGTGCTAACATAAGTTATTTTGGAGCTAACCTATAGGAAACTAAGCATATAAGATCTAAGTTAGCATATTAGAGCCAACTTAGGTAAAATGAAGCTAACCTATGTCATTTTGGAAAAGAAGAAGAATAAGAAGAAGACTATAAGCTTATTATGTAAACTTGATCATTTTGTGCTAACATAAGTTATTTTGGAGCTAACCTATAGGAAACTAAGCATATAAGCTCTAAGTTAGTATATTAGAGCCAACTTAGGTAAAATGAAGCTAACCTATGTCATTTTGGAAAAGAAGAGAGGAATAAGAAAAAGACTATAAGCTTATTATGTAAACTTGATCATTTTGTGCTAACATAAGTTATTTTGGAGCTAACCTATAGGAAACTAAGCATATAATTAAGCTCTAAGTTAGCATATTAGAGCTAACTTAGGTAAAATGAAGCTAACCTATAGGAAATTAAGCATATTAGAGATAACATAGGTAACTAAGTATATATATATATATATCCATTTGGAGATCTGACATACCTGACAAAGTTCAGTTCTCATGCATTGTTCTTCTCATTTTCCTTCTCATTCCTCAACCCGATGCGCCAAGAGCGGCGAGGCGGTGGAGGCAGTGGAGGAAGTGGGATGTAGTCTTCTACCACAATTGGCGTGGTCATGTCGCCTAGCTGTGGGATCGCCGGCGCCACCACCGGTGCGTGGTCATTGTCAGGCACCACCACCATCGCGAGGCCACCTTCAGGCACGACCATCGCTTGGTCATCCTCAGCCACCTCCATCTCTTGCCCATGGTCAGCCACCACCATCTCTTGCCCATGGTCAGCCACCACCATCTCTTGCCCTTGGCCAGCCACCACCAGCACTAGGTCATCCTCAGCCTGATGCCCATCGTCATCCTGCAGCTCCTCATCCCCACTCTGCTCCTCTTCTCCCACACTCTAGTCTGGATCATCCTTCTTTTTGTCTATGCTGCTGCCAGAATCGCTGCTGCTTTCGCTACAGCCAGAATCACTGCTGCTTTTGCTACAGCCAGAATCGTTGCTGCCAGAATCACTGCTGCCAGTGTCGCTGCTGCTGCTCCCATTACCTGTCCAAAATGCAACAATGACCATTAACAATCGATGTGAGACAAAGCCAAATGTAGAGGAATAAGAAGAGGCAGAACGTACCGGCATCATCATCGTCAGCGTAGCGCATGCGACACATAGTCGTGTTGAACAGCTTCACGATGAGCATGGTGGCCTCGTCATCGTACCTGAAGAGAAGGAAGTACCCCAGCCGCAGGTCGTAGGCATGGTAGAACTTCTCCCACCCATGAGACAAGTACATGTGGCCCTCCTTGATCACCAACTCCACATCCCACTGCCTGCGAAACCCGCTGCCGGCCTGTCGCAGCTTCACATTATTTGGCGGATCTTCACCCATCAGCATGTTCATAAAACTGTTAGGCAGCCTCTGCAGTTTGGGACAATGAGTGATGTAGCAAACAACAGATATCATAATGAGATGGGTGAAGGGGAGATCTCTCGTTTTATATACCTGCGTCATGGATGATACTGAAGTCTCAAAATAGTGAAGAACTCGGAAGCATCCAACTCGTATTGCGGTGTCGCAGAGCGGCAGTGGCTACTTCCCGCCATCTCTGATAAGCAGCAGAAGAGACCAATTAGTACCCTTACAACAAATCATAAAACATGCATGATAACAGGCATTAGTCACAAGTACCCCATACGTCCTATTTTTAACAAAGTCATGCTAAAATTCACGGAAAATTTCAGCATTACCTTTGCTGAAAATAGGACATATGGAGTACCCGAATTTGTCGGAACGGAAGTTAATCTACATTCCGACAAACTCAACGGCCTCTCGGGGTACCTGCAAATTCATCATGACACAATGGTCGGAGACAAAACCCAGCAAACTAGCACCACAATGTGCCTCTACTTTCATATGGATGAAAAGGCCACAGACCATATGGTCCTATGCTTTCATATGGACAAAAATCAGCTCAACTTATGTGAGCTTCCGTTCCAGATCTAATATGTAAACATTAGCACTATTTGACAGTAAAAGGTTTTAGCTAATTTGAATTAACTGAAAGCAGCAGTACATCATTTTTATTGATAATAAAATGTTCAAAGAAACAGAAATATTAGTACAATAGCTAGATTACACTATCAGTACACTAGCAGTAAAATAGCTATACTACTGTAGAGAATTATGCCCACTTGAGTTGGAGTTAATGATGCCAACTTTTGTGGAGAAAAGTTAATATCATGATGCCAACTTCTGCATGTTTATCAGGCTGACTAAATTGTGACAAATTAATTTAAGTTTTATAGGAATGGAAATAGCATGTTTGCTGATTGCTTTATTCAGGGAACCAAAAGCAATAGATAACCTTAGCATTGTGCTTTTTATTTGCTAAAATATATGCTCCATCATTTTGGATCCTAACTAAGGCAAATGATTTCACTAACTTTTTCATTGAACAAATAACTGGAGTTTCTTTTTACCTATATAACACCGTGAAGTCAACCTCCAACTATTGAGCTGGGGTGGGTTATTTGTGAATATCTGAATCAATATTTTGTCTCGAGGCAGAAAGATACCATGTTTACTAAATGCTTATTGCTTAATCCCTGTAACCCATGACCATTGTAGGAGTAAGCTTGTTGGTAAGCTTTTCTAATACAGTTTGGGCCCAAGCAAAGTCACTGTCGCTAAGCCAACACTCAAAAGATAATAACAACCATAAGGATATGTCATGCGTGAATACATTGAAAAGTGATGTCAAAAGGCAGGCATAAGGGTCTGGTTAGTTGAGTCATCAAATGATGAACCTCCAATAGAACAATTGAATAAGAAAAGGGGAGATGCCTTATGGCAGCACGTTTTCCAAATTACTACATCCACTTGCAGAGCAATATGCAGTGATAGGCAGGCATAAGCATGACATGGCTTGAGCCAAAAATAATTAAATATTTCAAGCTAAAAGAGAGCAGACAATGTGAAATGACAGTATCCTTGCTTACAACTAGTCCCTGGAAGTTGGTATAGTATGGTACCAGGAAATCAACGCAGACATATTAACAAACAAGCAACATAAGAAGAACAAACACTGAAATACATGTGACATAGCTTGAACAATTAATTATTTGTCAACCTAGAAAAGCAATACTGTCAAATGACAACATCATCTCATACAGCTAGCCCTGTAAGTTACAACAAAATGGTACTAGACAGATTAACCACGTGCGGGGAGGCGGGGAGAATACAGCTAGCGCTGTAATTGGTTGCAGCAAATATTAGTATTATTTCTAGTTGATGAACAGATATTAGATTGGCCCTGTGAACTCATCGGCTGTGGCTGGCAAAATGATTGATTTGCCTACTTTCTTTCTTCCTTGCCCAACCAAGAGCTGCAACTACTAACTAATTTGCATATATGCTCTGCTTTTCATGTTCAGATACAACAATTAGTAGTAGCAATTCTTCTTGCGTCAATTCCAGAATGTTTCTTTGTATTCTCTTACTTTGTTCATTATTCAGGATCTGCTTGCTTCTTAATTATGATGGTAGCTAGTTTAGTTTAATGATGATGTGGCCCGCCTGTAGCGTCATTTTTTTTTCTTTCTACCAATCTAGACACAGATAAGGTGCTAGCTAGCTACTCTAATAAATCTCCATGCGTGCCTGGTTGGACCTAGAATTCGTTAATGTTGTAAATACATTCTCCTAGGTACTATAAATTAAGCTTTTTGCAACTAATCGAGTACTTGCCTAGGGTTGCAGCAAATACTACTGTAGTATTTCTATGTTGAACATATATTAGATTGACGTTATGTATTAATACTAACTGCACCCTATGCACTCATCGGCTCTGTCAAAATGATTGATTTCCCTACCTCCTTTCTTTCCCAGGCAAGATCTATAAGTACTAATTTCAATTTACATGCTCTGCTTTTCATGTTACTAATTAGGTGCCTACAAATAATTTGGTTTAGGTTCAGCACGTGGGTCTTCTTGCAGAATTGCTTGCATCAGATCTAGCTTGCATCAGAATTGCGGACGGTGGGT
>NC_041381.1:557647783-557648389 GCF_002162155.2 Triticum dicoccoides
TGGAGGGCGCAACAGAAGGGAAGGGAGGGAGGGAATGGGGAGGAAGGGTGTAGAAGGAGGAAGCAGGAAGGAGGAGAGGTACCTGGGTGGGCACAGCCGGTCGCAGGAGGGGTCGGGGTTGGGGTCGGGGTCGGCGGCGGCGTAGGGCAGGCGCCGACGCGGGGAGGCTGACGGCGACGGCGAGGTCACGGAGGCGCCGGCGATGGCGCGGGGGCGGGGGCGCACATAGGTGCGGCGGTGTCGTGGGTCGTCGGGGCAGCGCGCGGGTGGGGAAGTGGATCTGGCGAGAGGGAGAAGGGGTCGGGCGAGTTAGAGCTGAAGATTAGTAATGGCGCACCCCCGAGCGGTGCACCATTAGTATGTTTTTATTATTATTATTTTTTGTTGATATTTTTTAATTTTTTTTAATAAAAATAGTAATAATTTTTTTATAAAAACGGTAATAATTTTTTTATGAATATGAAAAAATATCATCAAATGGGGTTGCTCGGCGGCGGTGGAGCGGGCCGGGGAGGGTGCGGTGGGTCGGTGATGGCGGTGGAGCGGGGCAGGGTGTGGTGGGTCGTCGGCGGCGGTGGAGCGAGGGAGTGTGCGGTGGGTCGGCGG
>NC_041381.1:557648952-557687868 GCF_002162155.2 Triticum dicoccoides
CGGGCCGGGGAGGGCGCCATTAGTAGTTTTGCAAAAAAGTAAAAAAAATAAATATATATACTAATGGCGCACCGGGTCACAGTGCGCCATTACTAGTTTAAAGTAGTAATGGCGCACTGTGAAACGGTGCGCCATTAGTAGTTTTGCAAAGAAAAGAAATAAAAAAATATAGTAATGGCGCACTTTCTGCCTGGTGCACCATTACTAGTTAGAACTAGTAATGGCGCACTTCGACCTGATGCGCCATTAGTATGTATGGAAAAATGGAAAAAAAATTAATACTAGTGGCGCACCGTGTGTCTGGTGCGCCTTTAGTGTCTTCCACACTAATGGTGCATCACAAACCGGTGCGCCATTAGTATATAGTAGTGGCGCACTACTTACCTGGTGCGCCATTAGTATCAATCCTATCTATAGCCCTTTTCCTAGTAGTGACTAGTACATAAGATAGTAGTAGCGTGTGTGGAGAAAGCAACGCTACTAGTACTTAGTATATCTGCAGCGTGGGGTAGAAAATGCGCTACTGCTAATATTTAGCTGTAGCGCCATAGCAGTAGCACGGGCACCCACGATACTGGTATGGAAAAACGCACTCTACTGGTAAGGTTTTTCCTAGTAGTGCCAGGGCATCAGTGCGATGATGATCCAGTGTTCATTGCTGCGCAAAACAATTGAACAATGCAACATTAATAAGACTGACATCAAAGTACCTAGGTGTATATGTGCAAGCAAAAAGAAATGAACTTACTTCCAAAGTAAGGCAAGATAAAGACGTGCTTGTGCCAAGGACTATGAAGAATGGTATTGTGGAGGTAATTCGTCATAAGACATTGGCCGTTATCAGAATCCATATTGGTCCAATGCATGAGATACGGATCAAGGAAGCCAACTTTCTCATTCTGGAGTAATGGATTTGTATCATGCCAGGACGATGAAAGCTTCATTAAAGACAGCTTGATTACGTCCACATAGAAAATATTGTCGTTGACCACACTCTCAGATCCAAGATATATTTTATCAGTAGGGTACTCATCGACAGATTCAAGGCCCTCTATAACAGTTGGTGGTGTAATACATCTCACCCTTTCCTGACCTAGCTACTACATCTCTATGTACGAGCCGAATTTCAACGCTTAGTGCACTCAACTTGTGTTATGACAACATCAGTTCACCGGGCTTAAACATTTTCATGAAGTACCACTACAAAAAAATACACCTTCTGTGATGATACGTGTTTGTCACAGTAGGTCGCATTTTTTGTCATGCATGTACATCCATGACAAATTTATGACAGAATCAAGATAGTCATACCTGTGCTGTCGTAGAAGTGTTTCATGACATTACCAAAATTATCATCACGGAAGTGTCCACTTCCATGACGATAAATCACGCGTCACAGAAGTGCTTTCGTCAAGGGTGACCGACACGTGGCATCCACCGTAACGGAACGCCGTTAAGCTATCGGGTCAGATTTTGGATCCGATAACCTGTTAACAGCCCCAACCAATGGGAAATTTCCACGTGTAAAATTCTGATTGGCCGAAGGAAACACCTATCAGCTCGTCAATGGGCCAGATGTTGCCCGTCCATTAGAGGAGACATGCCTATGATACGTCGACACGTGGGTGGGCCCAACAGAGGCCCATATAGGTTAAAAAGGCCGGCCCAGTCAAAGGCCCATAGAGCTTAATCAGGTATTAGTGGGCCAGCCCAATAACGGCCTACTTAATAAAGGCCCATTTACGGCCCGAAGCCAGATCTGGCTCGTTAATTGTTTGCCCAATATTTGGGCCCATTTACGGCCCGAAGCCAGATCTGGCCCGTTAATTGTTCACCCAATATTTGGGCCCATTCGCGGCCCGAAGCCAGATCTAGCCCGTTAATTGTTCACCAAATATTTGGGCCCAACTACAGCCCAGTGACTTTCAGCCTGTTAGAGGCCTGATGTAGACATGGGCCCATTTCAGCCTGGTGTGACTTTTGGCCTGGGAATGGCCCGTGCTGCCCATGGGCCATATATGGTCCGATGGGACATCGGGCCCACTAACGGCTCATGCTAAAGGTGGCAACAGTTAAGCCCGATGTGACTTTGGGCCTGTTAAAGGCCTGTCGCGTAATTCGGCCCGTTGATGCCTATACTAAGCTTTCGGCCTCTTAAAGGCCCATGATATCAGTGGGCCAACTAAGGCCCGAGATATGTTTCGGCCTGGTAATGGCCCGTGAGCTAACTGGGCCCAAAACGGCCCGGTCTACATTTCGGCCTGCTGAAGGCCCGTCGACGACTAGAGAAAATTGAGGCCCAACATGCATTTTGGCCTGCTAAAGGCTCGTGGTTTCATCTCGGCCGTAACAGGCCAGTACAATATTCAGCCTGTTAATGGCCCAACGCTACCTGGGCCAAACTAAGCGTTGGGTCAACAAAAGGCCCAACTAAATATAGGCCGATGTAAGTTTGGGCCTGGCGCAATGTGTGAAGGCCCCAATCATTCGGGCCCAAGAAAGACGCAGGCCGGCCCAATTGTGGCCCGCTAAAAACCTGGCCCGTTAGAGTCGAATGTTTCTACCCGGTCGACTACATCTGATTTTTTTTCAGATAGCGAATGATGGCAATAACTAGTAGGAATTAAGAACAAACCTACTCTATACAATAAAGAAATTACGGCATAGTAACTAAGAATAAACCTACACTATACAATAAAGGATTTAAGGTATATTACATCCACTGGGCATCGAAGTTCACCACCAATGATCATAAAGCGCAACGAAGAAGCAGATTACAAAAACTGGGCACAATTGCAGCGTAACAAAATAATATTGAACTGAGACCACTTCCAAGACAGTTCAAGAAAGGTTAGCCTTGGGGGGGAACTGCTGCTCAAGCTGCTGAGCAAGGCTGTGAGACCGGCCTAGCATGTCGGTCATAGCTTCCAGGTGTAGCTGTTTAGCGATGAGGTTCTCATTGGTGTTCTCCGCAATCTTTCTTAGAGATAGGACTTCAAGTCGAAGTTGAGTTGCAGAATGCCTTTCTGCTAGAACTTGGGACTGAAGAAGTCGAACTGATTCAGACAACAAATTCTGTGAGCTTGTCTGACTGTTAGTCTCAAGTAACTTGAACACTGCATCAAGACAAGACTTTGGGGTTGTCTCGCTATCTTCAAGATGTTTTGCCTTCTTTGCTGCAATATATGTTGGGTTTGTCTCACAGCCTTCAACAGACTTGTGCATGCCATCAGGCATATCACCCTGAAACAAAGCAGAGAGATGATATGTTTTGCACGTGTATAAACAAAGATGATAAATGTTCTGTCAATTCTATCCAATTTCAAATTAGAAAATAAAGAGTAAGTTCAAAATATCAATAGCATAATTTGGCATTGTTCATAATGCGGGGAGCTTCACCACACTACTGGATTACCATGTCAACATAACAAGCATAGATGAAGGGCAAAGAAAATCATTGTATCTATTTTGGATAATGTGCATGACATGTTGTTCATATCATCAGTCACATCAGTAAGATAAAACAGGAGATGACAGGGTGCAAACGTGGGCTCCTTCACCACACACTAGATTATAGATCCACAAAAGCAAGCATACATGTAGGGAGTATTAAGTAATGTGCATGGTATGAATAAGGAATTTGGTTTTACAAGTAAAACTTAGAACTTACGGTTCTTACGAACATGCATTTTGGTAGAAACAGCAAACTAAACAGCAGTAAACGATGGGGAGTATTAGCAAATTAAACAGCAGTTGAGGATAAAGGCTTTAGAAGGACTGACTTACATTAACAGTTAACACCGGCTTTATAATGCCCTTCTCCATGTCAAGGGAAGGATAACTCAAGAATTTCAGCACATAATCTTCTTCATAAGCATTGCCTGTACTCTACATTTTGTAGAGAGTAATTATAGATATGATAATACTGGAAGGGATAGAGGATAATGAAGATAAGATGTAGATTGATGCTACATAATCAACTACCAATCCCTGGAAGTACAAGCGTTACAGGACAAAATGTACTGACAAGAGCAATGGGCTACACTTCTGCACTAGCATTGTCTGTGTATTCTACTTGTTGGTAAGATTAAATATAGATGTGATCTTTTTTAGTAAATGGTGGGCGAGGGAGATAAGATGCAGAATGCTACAAAATGAACCGATCCCTCTTCCCATAATACAAGAGTGTTTTGAACACTGGTGTACTGTACAAAACGTTGTTATATTATGGGACGGAGGGAGTAGCTGTTAATGTAAGTACAGTGATAGACCATGTTCAATCCTTACAAGAGGACTGCAGAGCTAAACCTCTTCAAAAGCATTGGGTTGATTCTAAATTTGTGTAAGAGTCCATACGGATCTTCTAATGTCCACCAAATGGACGATTACGAGGCTAACATGTGCAGTGATGCTACATAATCAAACATCTATGAAAGTAAGTATGGTCATACAGGGCAAGAGGTACTCACAAGAGCAATGCAGTGTGCAGTATAGTTGCGAGATTCTGTGGTCCCTTGAGAACGAATGTTCTTCTGCTAAAAGTTTTCGTACAAGTGAGACATTAAGGCAAATGCAGAAATGTAGTTCAAATTGTGATGTGATATCATAGACAGTACCTTACGCTGCAGCCGAGACCAATATGTAACACGATTATTCCAATCACCATCGGATAAATGTAGCACCGAAGACTTTACAGAAATTTCGTTCAGAGGCTTGCCATCGAAGTGCGCTTGCCTCAGGTAGGAACGATACGTCATCAACGGGTGCTTGAAAAGCGCAACCAACCCTTGCTCGTCATCACAATCCAGTTTGCTCCTCGCCTATTTAAAAGAATGAATCTTGTGTCTTCTGTCAGCAGAAACATATGCAGTAATGACCATGAATAACATTAGTACATTACTTAAGCGTAAGTTGCGGAGAAAGACTGGAAATTGTTCTGTGTCTGTGGTATAATCTTTCCATGAAGGAAAGATGCGCATAAAGTTCCTGAAAAAAACATATGCTTCGTCTTCTAAACTGGGAAGAAATTGAACAGGGGTCCTATTTGCTGCAATTGGGGCTCTCTCTGGTTCGAAAAGGGATTTGGCAACTGGATTTAGTGTATTCTTGGCTGGAATGGGGGTTTTGCGTCGTACAGCTGGTGCTATGTCAACTGGCATAATCATACTGTTTGCTGCAGTTGGGGTCTGCTGAGTTGGGGCATCAGAAATGACTAGTGTAGTAGGGCTAGAGTCTGCTAGAGTTGGGGTATTTTGTGGGTCAGGTGATATTGCAACTACACCTAATGGGCTATTTGATTTATCAGGTGCGACTACCTTTTCCAAATACTTTGCTTGTGCTCCTCCACGATCATCAATCGCCCTCTTCCTTTTGAATGTCTGATACACAAGAACAACATTTGAATGGATAAATATGGTATGATGACAGATGGAATATGTACTGAAAATGGATAGGGAGGGCGTATTCACATACACGATGTGTAAACTAAACTAATGGCAGTTCAACAAAGTAGAAGCAATGCAAAGCATCAGTTGCAAGATATGTGCGAGCAATGTAACCTTGGAAAAGTTAGAGCAAGTACCTTGATGGGTGAATAAGATAGGGCATCTTCCTCTGACTCCTCCACTAGGGAGCTACATTGACTTAGGTCTCCCTCTAGCTCAGAATCACTGTTAGGATCATATTCTGAGCATGAATCTGTAGGTGGAGAGCGTTTGCATTGCATTGCATCCAGACTTGATTTCAGTCCCTTATGCCAAGTTTGACAGCCATGGCATTGTTCTGCTTTATTCTTTTCATGCGCGCAAGCTCATAATCATTATGATGCTGTTCAGAATCTGAGATTCATGAAAACATAAAAAGTAGTCAGATTATCTATGGAATGCATTGCGGATTCAACTTGGAGAGTGTCTCCCTATAAACCCCTGCATATGCAAAGTTCACCTCCCCAACCATGCTGACCAGACCACACACAGAAATACAAACCCCTTATGTCTCTATAACAGACAGGCACACATTTCAAAACTGAAGTAGGAACATTAGAATCATATGAAATTCGTATTTGAACAAATAAACTAAGCAATTATGAGTGGTGTAATGTTTAGCTTCAAGGGTGGAGTGTTGGTAGTGCGACACAAAGCAAGTAGGCAGATTGTATTCCATGTAAAAGATCGAAACCTATGTAGAAGCTGGAAATGACACTTTCTTTCTATACAATGCAGTGTTCGTTACCCACACATGATGGAAGAGATCACATAGAGAAATACTATTCACTCATGTCTACGGTTCCAGTATTTAGAAATAGGGTGGTCCACCCTAAAAGAATATTGACAACAAATATGACAATGCAAGCATAGATGTAGTGAATCAATCATTTACTTGTGACTTGTGAGCTTATTAGGACAAGTATGAAGAATCGTAACTGCAATAAGAGACCGTCCAAAATCTGAATGAAGAAGTTTGTCTAGCATTTATTGTTTGCAACTAATCTACGTGAATAATTGGATATTATATCGAATGAGTAAGAAAGACAAGTAAAATTGTCAACAAACCTGGCTTGCAGTAGTAATCTGGGTCAATGTCACTACAACCAACAATCCAAAATGACTAGTTTCTGTTCTAAGGGCCGGAATTTTGAAAACCCTGTGAACTTTAGAGGTACTAAAGATTACCGAAATACATCTGAACCATTATGTGTAGGTAGCACTAAGCACACAACAAACCCTAATGACAGTCCTGCCTAATGAGTAATGAATCAATTAGAAAATGGGTGATGAATAGTCGATGCTGAGTGTTGAGGACGTATCTCAGGATAAATCGGGTTGGCTTGGTGGGTGCTGCATGCCTGAGCCCTGAACGGACTGGGAAGGTAGGCACGGCGACGCGCTCGGGCAGCGGTGATGCTGTTGGGCGAGTGGCTCCTGGCCTCCTATTAGTCTGGCGTCTCCTCCTAGAGTCATGCCGTCCGGGGATGGCAAGTCACCGGCGAGGTAGGCGGCTGGGGGCGAGTAGATATCAGAAGCGCGCAGCAGAACAGAGGGGAATCGAGGCCTGGGACGACCCAAAATCCCAGGGTGGGCCGGCCCACCGTGGGCACCCTCTAGAGATACACACCCGAGCGGCGAACATGCATTTTTGAAACTAATTTAGGAACATTTAGCTGACCAATTAAACAACTCTATTTTAATAATATCAGATTCGTATTTGAACATCTAAGCTTGTTTAGCTTGATGGGTGGTGCAGTGTTATTATGACATGAAGCACGTATTCTGATCGTATACTGATCATAAAAGGGGGAAACTCTAAGCATATTTTTTAGCAAAAGAGGGTTTCCCCTCCGATTTCTATTAAAGAAACTACCACGGAACCAACATGATCAATTAAACCCTAAGCATGATCAATTAAATCGTATTATAGCTGTGCCATGGAAGATTTGAAGCTGCAAATCGGAGAAATGATATTTAGCATCCATTGTTTGCTTCGAACTAAAAAACTAAATTCTAAGAGCTGAAAAGAAAGTAGAGTAATCAAGTTAAGATCTATTTTCTGGTTGAGATCAAAAAGTTGAGGAGATATGAAGTACCACCTCTCTTGCGGCGCCGTGTAGGCATCGGGGGTGCGATGGCTGTCGGTGGCGTTGAAGCAGATCTGCGACGGTAGACGGGTGCATCAGGGGATAAGTCCCGTTGAGGTGGAAGAGAAGGTCGTGTGAGCGGCCCCGACAAAGAGGACGACGGCGCCGATGAAGTGAGAGGACGCGATGCAAGGCTATTGGTCCGTCGCCGTGGATGAGAAACGTCCATCTCTAGCAGTGGACGACGCGGTCTTGGTAGGCGCTCCGGCATGGTGGAGGACGGTGGCGATGGATGTGGTGGAGGACGGCGGCGATGGATGGGGTGGCGGACGGAGGCTGGTGTGGGGATGGGGTGCTCTAGCGCGGACAGTGTATGAATGGGAAATGGAGGGAGAGGTACGGGGAACCATGTTTTTGGGATGCGCCTGTCTGAATTATGGGAAAGTTACGAACTTAGCCCCCGTTTAAAATTTGGACATCTCGTCGGTTGGGGATAGGACGGTAATTTCGCATCGCGCCAATATTTGCCTAGAGCGATTTCGGGCGAGGAGAGGGTGGTTGGCACCCATGGTTGGCGCCCACGGTGTATGAACGGGGCTGACAGGTTGGGCAGTTGTGTCACGTCCGAGTGAAGTTACAAACCTGCCCCTATTGAAAATATTTGCCTACATCGATTTCGGCCGAGTCGAGTTTGTTTTGCCGCCCACCGTGTAGGAATTGGGAATGGAGGGAGAAATAGAGGTCTTTCGGACGAGCTTGAATCAAATGTGTTTTGCCGCCCATGTTTGACGCCCACCGTGTCGGAATGGGCTTAGAGGCGGTCGTGTCACGTCTAATTGAAGTTACTAACCTACCCCTATTTAGAGAAGTGGAAATCGGGCCGATGGATTGTCTGTGTAATGGGTAGACAGTAATTTGCATCTCCCAAACACTTAGCTTCGGGCAGCCGATGTGGGAGTGGACATTTTGCTGCTTCTTTTGAATTTTGGGACAATAAGCATCCATGTTTACCCTGGCAACTAAATTCGAATCCATTTTGTATTCCTATATGAATCTTTATAAATCATTCTATGTGTTTTTATGTATCTTCAAAAGGACGACAAAGATGTATTCCACTCTCATATATGAATATGGTTTACAAATGCCGATACTCAAATTCAGAAACTAGAATCAAGTTAAGGTGAATTCGAATATTTGGAACACTTCATGTACAACTCAAATGTCACACGTAGCATAATGTGTACTCCCATTTAGATATGTACACAAGCGATGTATCAAGATTCAAATACCGAGTCAATCAACCAAGAATGTACACAACTAACAGACATATAAACACTTATAGAGTATATGGATCAATAATATCAACTAACATACATAAGCCAGGCCGCTGTACTTTTTTTGGCTACAACAGCATCCTTTTTTTAGCCAGCATCTTGGCCCTTTTGCGATGCGGGCCACTTATGGTCCATCTATACTACTACTATTGCTGCATGCACATTCAGCCCGATTGGCATATTTGTAGGTCTGGCATAGCAATCCAAATGAAATGTCTCCGAGTCTTATTAATTAATACAGACTTGTGCTCAAATAAAATTACAAACCAAAAAACAAAAAAAAACAATTATTACATTAACTCTAAAACAAATGGTTTGATTGATTACATGAATAGACAACCCAAAGGTTATTCAACTATGGAAAGACAATTTCACCTATGATTTACCAAGTAGGAATTTAATTTCCTTTTTTCCTTCAGGACCTTAACAATGTGGTTAGTCTCAGCTTGCTTCGTTTTGAAATCCACCAAATATTTGATGGTTGTCTTGAGTACTGCTTGTGATTGTGCTGTTTGCTTCCTCAACATGTCAACTTCATCTCTAAGTGCAGAAGCAGAATCTCTTTCTACCACTAGTTTAGCCTCTAGAGCATCAGCAGTTGGCAATTCATAATGCATGATTGGGCCGGTGCCACTGCTGTGGGATGATGCAACGTCCATGGGGACCTCGCACTTTGATCTTGGGCTAACCTATTTTGCCATTAAAGTTCCGATTGGATTCAGAAAAGTTGTAGTTAGCAAAACATCTCAACTGGGAGTTATAACAGCGAACCAGTTAAACAAACAAGGAATTAAAGTGTTTCAGTTGGATGCTGAAAAGTAGTTATTAACATCATTGTAACCCGTTGTTGCAGCAGCAAAGCAGTTAAACAAACAAGTAGATATTTAAGTTAAGGCAAACAGGTAATTCTTAACAGTAAGTATCAAACACATAGATAGGCGCAGTCTACAATATGATTAACAGGCTGTGCCATTATGTAATCAGTAGCTAACCAAAATTCCGAGAAGTAGGTAACCTAAATTAAGCCAAGAAACATAATTGAACAACTTTGCAATAAGTGGCTAACCAAAATTCCGAGAAGTAGGTAACTGAACTTACGCTAGTTCTTTGTACAGGCACACTGCAACTTCTTTTTCGCTTACAAGGTTGTACGACGGAGTCCATGGCATCAATTTCTTGGATACGCAGTCCCAATACTTCTTTCTTCCCACACCGCATGGGTAAGTCGAATGGTTAACTTGGTAAGATGGTGCGTCCTTGATATGTTATATGAGGACGTGTAGTCAGACTAGTTGTAGCCAAGCACATCACACTGGCTTTTACTGTATATTTCATGCGATTACTTTTGGCATATCGAGACCTAAGCAATCTACAATAGGATGAAAAGACCGGCATCCTTCACATTATTGGTGAACTCAGTTCATAGAAACAAGCAATTCAACCATTCTGTGGGTAAATCAAAAGTGCCACTGGAATATTTTTCACTATCCAATCATACACGCAAAAAGGGGCGACGCCACCATAGGGGCTGGTATGGGCGGCCGCCTCAGGTAGCTGGAAAGTGTGCACCTAGTTTGAGTCGTCCAGGTTGGCCCATGCTAGTTTTGTTCGTCCCAACACACGAGCAGGCAATGTAAAAAATGAAGAAAAATGTTTCAATTTGGATGGGCCAATAACATAAGTGCAAGGCAGGCCGTATAGCAGGCTCGCGGCCCAAACGAGCGCCTCCCATATCGATCGACAACAGAAAAAATCCCAATTCATTCGCTCCAGCCTTCAGTCTGGTTTGCTCCTAACCTAGCCGCCGCTGGACATACCGACACAGCATTTCCTCGCGCCCTCGATGGAGGGTGGTCGCCGGGCTTCAAGCAAACGGAAGGACAAGAAGATGAAGATCCAACCCTGGGTGTAGCCTGCATGGGAGGCAGCGGCGGCAGCACGGGCATGGCATCGAGCTTGCGCAAATTGACAGTCACAGCTTGCAAGAGTAGCATGCGCAACGAGCAGGTACATCACAACCCTGATTATATCTAATTCAACTCTTCATTTTTTGGCCAATAGTTAAACCTGACGGTGTTGTAAAACTGCCTGTATGTAGGGAATCTATGAAAAAATGAAACCAATTACTACTTATTTTATAACTCCCCCAATCAAAACTGAACTGACTGAATCTGATGTATCTAATCAAGTTTCCGGTGCAAACATACAAGCTCATGTTGTTCTTGAGCCTGAAGTGTCTAATGAACAGACTGCAAATGAAGGATTTGATGCAAACATTTTACATGCTCCTGGTGACGAACATATAGTGTCTAATGTGGGATCTAATGCAAGCATTTTGCAAGCTCATCGAAGGATTTAGTGTCTGATGATGATCTACTATGTTGAGAGAGACAGAGATTTACAGGCATTGATGACAAGCAAATTATAGTGCATTTTCATAGCTTTAGGAAACATCGAGGCCATCTACCAGAAAGTCCCCGTATCCTGACAACATAGCATAAATACTTTTCTAATCTGTTGTTTGAAACTATTGGCATACTTGTGCAGGATAGATATACTGATATGCAGTTTGCGCACTGGTTATACGTGCAATTACACTTCGATATTTTCAGCCAGAGAACGAATAATTCAAGCAGGTACAGACCATGTTTGTAGTCCTTGTACACCATGTTGCATTCTGTGTTTTTTGGTGCTTGCATCATTTAGTGTTTATAATCTGAACTACTTTGGATCATTAGCTGGTTTTCAAAGTGCATGTAGCTTCACATTTCTCAAGTTATGTTGATTTCCGGAGTGCAAGTGCCTTCGTATTTTTTAAGTTAAATGTTCGCCCCTGGTAACTTGAATTCGTGGATGAGCCACTGCACACAAATCATACATGAATGCCAGTACGAATTAAATGAAATGCAGGGACTTACGCTAGCTCGTTGTACATGCTCACTACAGCTCTGCTTGCGCTTGGGATGTTCCATGTACAAGTCCATGTTACCACTTGCTTGGATGTGCAGGCCTTGTGCTCCTTGCATCCCCCTCTGCATTTTTGACACGGCGAATGGTTGATCAAATAAGAGGAATCGACCTTGATGTTGTACCGGGGGACAAATACTTACAAGGTTATACGGGTGTGCAGGATGTGTACCAGATCCCGTAGCACCGTCATGCTTCGCTAAAAAATGGATTTGCTTGTTTCAGATGAGATCTCTAGAAGAAATAAGAGTTAAAGTCAGAGTTGCATAGGCGTGTAAGCTAAGAGAGCAGTGAAAGGATATCCAAACAACGTCGGAACAATGCAGAAGGGAGTGATGTGTGGATACCTAGTTTGGGCCGGTGTTTGGGCATGCTCGCCTAGCTAGAGTGCGGGTCACTTCAGAGCCGTTGAGGGTGATGCGCTGGCGTTGGCTGGCCGGGCACAGATGGAGATCTTGAGTCGCAGCGGAGCACTACGACACGGTGGACGAGACCGTTGGTGAAGCCCCAACGACCTCAGGAGGGCGGAGGTGCGACGATGTGCTCGGTGAAGTAGCCCCAGTGAGCTGGGATACGGCATTGATGAAGCGCACCTGATGTGGTGGAACTCGGTGTCTGTGAGGCACGTCGGTTGCGGCGGCCGACGTTTTCGGTGGACCACCCGCTGCGGTGGACGAGGGCGTAGATGAGGTAGCTCCAGTGTGGTGGTGAAGCGCGACCGTCGTCTTCGTCGTCTGTCACAGAGGTGGGGAACGGTGGGGAAAGAGACGAGACGAGGGAAGATTCGAGGGATGGCGGCGAATTAGGGATTTGAGCAATCTGGGCGTGGAAGGGGACGATGGAGAAGAGAGATTTTGCAGGGCTGGAATTGGGGCCGCCAGATATTTCAATCCGAAACGTGGAAGCGCAAACTTATATTGTCGTCGTCCTTTTTTTGGGGGGAGGGGGTGGGTGGCTGGGTGCTACGTTTCCGTCCGACACACGCGGCCACCCCGACAGGACTATGCTTTGGTGCCTTAAGGCACCTACCTTTGTGTCCATGACATGTGGGACCAACAGGTGGCTGGCCCACATGTCAGTCACCCAAGGGCAGTTGCCTTTAAGGTACCGAAGCAGCGTCCACCCCTACACGACCGTGGTCTGCCAGGTGCGCCTACATTTGAGAATGCAAACGAATCTTCTTTCATTTGCAAACGAATCTGTATGTATTACCATGCCCGTGTTTTCCTTGCAATAATTAGTCATTGGAAACGAGATACTCCATCCGTTCACTTTTGTAAGTCATTTCAGACAACTTAAAATGAACTGTTTTGCACATTGTCTAAAATGTCTTCAAGGTCTTATAAAAGTGAACAGAGAGAGTACTATAAATTAATTAATGAGGAGTTATTTGAAAAAAAATTGGTACCCACGCTAACGTGGATTAGAGTGTGTCACATAATTAGTTATTTGAATTAGAGTGTGTGTCACGTAGTTAGTTATTTGATTTAGAGTGTGTGTCACGTAGCGATCTCCAATTCTAACGTGGATTTCGCATTTCACTGTATCCACACTACTGTTTTAATACAAATTCATATGTATATGATGAACACCATGGTAGTGAGAAACTTTTGGATGGATTCAAACATATAACCTACAAAATAGCACAACAAATTGAGTCAATGTCAACTTTTCAAAACTTAGTATGGCACGAATTCGAAATAATTACCCGTATGCCTGGTCCTCGGTTCAAATCTTTCAATGTACACCAAATTGAAACATCGATATTAAGTCTCGTACTATGTACATTCAAATGTTGTTTTTAGCCCCCCCCCCCTGCACAAACGATACATACTTCCTGTATCGGTCAATCTTCCTCTCCTAACCACCTTAGTAAGCTATCAGTTTCCAACACACGTTCATTCTTTCTCTCCATGTTTCGATCTCTAAGTCTCTCAACTACACAACCCCCTTTTCCACTCTGTTACCAAATGTATTTACCTCACACACCCGCCATTGCACCACATGCCGAGCTCTCTCTCTCTCTCCCCTCTCCCTCTCACTCTCTCACGCTAAATACATGCATTGCCTATCTAGCCCCCCAACCTCTCGTGCGCACGCACGCACGTTGTATATCTAGGTCACTCCCTTGAGACTATCTCACTCTTTCTTCCGCACGGCGGGCCACACTCGCTCAATCTCGCTCTCTTTATCTGAGTCTCGTTTAACCTCGTTTTCTTTCACACACAAATTATATATCTCCTTGTTCGGGCCTCGATCGACACACTCTATACTCTCTCACGCAGATTGTCTATCTAGGTCAGTCCATCCAAGCCGCCGCCACTCTTTCGACCTCATGGTGGGCCACGCTCACTCAATCTCTCTCTCTCTCTCTCTCTCTCTCTCCGTATGTCTCGATTGACCTTGCTCTTTCTCGGACAAAAACAATATATCACCATGTTTGAGCCCAATTCAACCTATTCACATTGTATACTCTCTCATGCACATCGTCTATCTAGGTCACTCTCTCCAACCCGTCTCACTCATTCGATCGCACGACGACCCTATGTGATCGGTTGACATTGCTTCCTCCCACGCACAAAATATATCTACACGTCTGTGACTGGATCATCTCTCAAGCTCTATCTTACAGGCCTCACCCTTGCCAAAAGCTCAATCGGACAATATCTCTCCGGAGCATATATATTTGTTCAATGAATGTCGGACCACACTCACTTTGTCTCTCTATCTATATGTCTCTCGATTGACCTCGCTTTCTCACACCGTATCTTCCACGCGTTGAAGCTACTACCTCTCCATCCCTCGCATAGCCGGAGCTATTTACATTGCGAGGGGCACTCCAACCTTGGATTAATTTGTGTAGGCATTTATTCCGGTCGGTTTAGATTATATTTTCGTAGCATTCGGCCCACAACTACTCCAAACACCGTTGCAACCCACGCAATTCCCCTAGTTGATTTCCCTCTGGCTCGGTCATCGCTCTCTCGCACATCCTTTCTCGCCTTCAACGTCGCACCATGGTATTATTGAAAAAACTATGTTGTTCTCTTTAATTAGTATAAATAAGCTACAAAACTACACACCGATAGTCCACTTGGAATAGAACAAATTTCGACCCACAAATTAAAGTGCTACTGTCACATCCCTAGCTTCTAGTGCTGCCTGGTGTTTGCATCATGTTTAAATTTTTGAAACTTGAACTGAGGAAAATTGGAAGCCTCAAAATCCTAAATAAAAGCAGGGCAAAAACCCTAAAATCTCATTCATTGTTCCAAAATGTTCTTCTTAAATGTTTGATAATTTTTGGCAAGGGTTCTGGTCCCAACCAAAATATTGAACATTTTTAAGGATTTATTTTTGGGACTTTGAATTTAAATCATTAGCTATTTGAATTTGAATTATATTCATATAATTAGAATATAATTTCAAATACCCCTGAAATATTTTATGAGCTTTTGGAAAAGTCCATCTAGCAAAATAAAAATATTCAGAGGAGTTTTTGGCATTGTTTGAATTTGTTTAAATTCAAAACAATGGCAAAAGATATTAAATAAAACAAAACAGAAGAAAAAAATAAAACAGAGCAGAGAAAGCCTACCTGGCACTCACCTGGTAGCCAAACCGGCCCAGCCCGCCACCGCTACCCCCCTGTCGCCTTCCTCCTTTGCCAGGAGGACGGGCACGCGCCCGGCGCGCGCGGCCACGCGCCCCGGCCACCTCCTGCTTCTCCGGCCACCTCCTGCTTCCCCGGCCCCTCCTAGACGACGCCACGGAGCGCCACACAGCCCCTGGCTCTCTCTCACTCTCTCCCTCGCCTCATCCTCTCCTCTGCTCTCTCTCCCTCTCTGCCGAGCGGAGCTCGTCGCCACCGACGCCGTTCGCCGCGGCCACAGCCACCCCCTCGCTCCCTCCTCGCATCCCTGAGCTCCGTCCCGACCCCATGGAGCTGCACACCGACGCACTCGACCAGAGGAGGCCCCAGTCGACCGGAGCATCGTCGTCTTCATCTCCGGTGCCCGGAGATCGCCGCCGTAAATTCGCGTCGTCCAGAGCTTCCCCGACCTCGTCGTCGACTCTGCTAGTCCCTACGTGAGCTCCTCTCCATTTCCCCCCTGTGCCCTTCCTCTAGCGCATCCTCTAGCACTGATTCCGCCATGGCCAAAGCTCACCTCCGCCGAGCTCGCCGCCGGCATAGCTCTGGTGACCATTTGGTCACCCCAGTGAGCCCTGCGCGTTCGTAGTTTCCCGTAGAGCATGCCTAGCGCAAAAACTAGCCCGCTTGCTCTCTGCAGCATCAAACCCGTGGTCGCCCGAACTCCGGCGGCCACCTAGGTCGTCGTCGGCGCCGATTCCGGCCGCCCCGACCCCAACCGACTCCACAGGAAGATGCGGCGCTCTTCCAGCTATCCGTAGAGCCCCTCCTCCGTCCGTTTGGTTGCCAGAGCAAGAAACCCGAAGGCCTCCGCCGCCTCGGCCTCGCCGGCAAATCAACGCCGGCGGGATTGACCCTACTGACCAGGGGTTTGACTTCCCCTGGGTCCATGACAGGTGGACCCCGGCATCAGGTGATTAGCTTAAGCTAATCACCACCTAATCTAACCCCCTGACACTGACATGTGGGCCCTAGTGCCCCTAATCTTTAATTAAACTAAACTAAACCCCCCTGTTTAACCCGTGTCACTGACGTGTGGGCCCCACACGTCAGGTTTGACTCTGGGCGACCCAGTTGACCTGCTGACCTCAGCCTTACGCCATGCTGACGCAATATTCCTTTTCTGGAATTTAGTTTATTTTATAAATAATCAGGAAATTCCAGAAAATTGTATAAACTTCTAAAATTCATAGAAATTCAACCGTAACTCCAAATGAAATAAATTATATATGAAAAATTATCAGCAAAATTCAAGGAATCCATCTGTACCATTTTCATGCATGTTTGAACAATGTTTGTCCTCTGTTTTGGACAAAACAAATAAAGGGCATTTAAATAACCATATATGGAGTTGGAATTTGAATCATGTATTCAAACCAACTTCATTTAAATCATAGCTAAGTGCATTAGCCCAAAACACATTAATATGGCCATGTCATAGCATGCATCATATTGTCGCATTGCATTGATTGTGTTTTTCCTTGTTTGCCGGTAATTGTCCCCTCTCAATAGACGTGTACCGGCGATGTGATCGATGACACCGACGAAGAGATATATTATCTTCAGAAGTGCCAGGCAAGCAAAACCCCCTTGTTCATTCCGATAAAATCCCACTCTCTCGCTCCTGCTCTCTTTTACTGCATTAGGACAACACCGATTCAACTGTTACATGCTGCGGTAGTTGAACCCCTTTATCCTCTGCATGACCTGTCATTGCCACAGTAAATAGATGAAACCCACTAGCATGAGTAGGAGTTGTTTGAGCCCTGATGTGCCTACTCATTCATGCTTGTTTGTCATGCCTGCTACTGCTTAGAGTTGAGTCAGGTCTGATTCATCGGGGATGAATCAGAGGCGTGTGAACATGTCCTACTGTGTGTGAGCTAAGTGTGTGAACACGATTTGGTAAAGGTAGCGGTGAGAGGCCATGTAGGAGTACATGGTGGGTTGTCTCATTGCAGCCGTCCTCAGGAACTGAGTTCTGTGTTTGTGATCCATGAACAACTACTACCACACATTGGGATCCTTAATTGACTCTCTCGACTTATTAATCAACATGATCTCTGTCCAGGAGTTGCAACTAGTTTCTGGTGTTTGTAGGTAGTGTTAGTAGTCTACCAAGTGGCACCCGGTACAGGTGGGCTTGGGACAGACTAGGCACAGTGGCCCGGTGTACCAAGTAGCACCCGGATGGTGGGCTTGGGAACCCTGCTCACATCGTTTGGGGCCGTAAGCGACACCCCGGCCGGATCTCCTTGCGGATGGAACCCGAATAGGCGATAAACCTGGACTAGAGACTTGTTCGGTTAGTCAGGTCGTGGCCGACTCCCTCGCCCGGCTTCCGCTTGAAGGTTGCCGAGGTACATGACGTGTACAGGGCGGTAAGTGGCGAGAGCGTGTGTGAAGAAGTACACCCCTGCAGGGTTAACATCATCTATTCGAATAGCCGGATTCCTCGGATATGGAAACTTGGACCCCTTGCATAGTTCATAGACAAGTGAAAGTGGATACCCTAAAATACGCAAGATAAGCGTGAGTGCTATGGATGGCGTTCCCGTAGGGAGACGAGAGCGGATCCATAGTGGTGTATTGATATGGTGAATATGTGGACTCGTGTACGCCACCTCAAAAGAGTTGCTTGCGGTCGTAGTTCAGGTTAGCCACCGAGTCAAAGCTGGCTTGCTGCAGTCAAACTCCACCATCCCCTTGTTGATAATGATGCATATGTAGTTAGATCTGATGTAAGTCTTGCTGGGTACATTTGTACTCACGTTGCTTAATTTATGTTTTTGCAGAGAGACTTCAGTCTCACTTGTAGTTCCGCGTGGACTTCGACGTTTAGCTTGTTACCTCAGCTACGATCTTGTGCCCTCGGCAGGATCTGGTAGATAGTCAGGCTTCTCAGCCTTTTCCATTTATAGATGTCTGTACTCAGACATGATAGCTTCCGTTTGTGCTTGACTTGTATGCTCTGATTGTTGGGTCATGAGACCCATGTTTGTAATATCTCGCTCCTCGGAGCCTAATGAATAAATACTTGAGTCGTAGAGTCATGTTGTGATGCCATGTTGTATTTGCACATATCGAGCATATTGTGTGTATGATATTGAAATGCTTGGTATGTGTGGGATCTGACTATCTAGTTGTTTATCTTTAGTAGCCTCTCTTACCGGGAAATGTCTCCTAGTGTTTCCACCGAGCCATGGTAGCTTGCTACTGCTCCGGAACACTTAGGCTGGCCGGCATGTGTCCTTCTTCGTTCCGGTGTCTGTCCCTTCGGGGAAATGTCACGCGATGAATACCGGAGTCCTGTTAGCCCGCTACAGCCCGGTTCACCGGAGTCCTGCTAGCCCAGTGCTACAGCCTGGATTCACTCGCTGATGACCGACACGTTCAATGCTGGGTCATGGATGCCTGTCCCTGTAAGTCTGTGCCACTTTGGGTTTACGACTAGCCATGTCAGCCCGGGCTCCTTATCATATGGATGCTAGCGACACTGTCATATACGTGTGCCAAAAGGCGCAAACGGTCCCGGGCAAAGGTAAGGCGACACCCGTGGGAATACCGTGCGTGAGGCCGCAAAGTGATATGAGGTTTTACATGCTAGATCGATGTGGCATTGAGTCGGGGTCCTGATAGCGTTGGTATCAGAGCTTGACTGCCTGTAGGATTACCAAGCCAAACTGGTCGAAGTGAGTCCAGAAATTCTTTAGTTATATAAGGGAATTGATTGTGGGATGGAACGTAAGGCTCTTTTTACTCCTTATACCTTATGCCTTCTGATCTGAGTCATCTTATCTTTCCGACGGGGTTAAGAAACTAGGCCTTCTCTTCTTTCTATCAGGATCACGTGTTACTAATCAGTAGACTTATAAGATTGTTGGACTTAAGCCTTGTCTCAGTTCCTATTACTTCCGTATGTTAATTATTGATCTCGAGACCTTGATATTGTGCTTCTGAGTGGTTATGCCACCCTTTTGTGAATGTCTCAAGTCTCTTCTGAGCATTTACAGCCGTTACGCTATCCGAGTCATCCCAGGTTTCTAATTAATCTGATGCATTTGCAAAATCCTTTCCCTCTGGTTTCGATGTTCCTTTATGCCAGCTCAATCACACTAGTTGTTGAGTTGAGGTATTCTATTGCCTTGACATTTATGTTGGAGTTATTATTATGACCCTAGGTGTCTCAGGGGATCATCTAGTGGTCTAGCCATGATTTGTGTCCTAGTGTGATGATTCTGGCCTTTATCCTCGAAAGCATCCCGTGATGCCACTTAGTAGTAGGTATTCTACTCCTGGGTTTTGAACCCGAGATTCACCCTACTTGCTTCATGTTGATAGTTTTGCTCGTTCCTTTAGGTTATTAGTAACCCTTGCATTAGTCCTTGATGTTCGTGGTATTTCCTTCTTCCAAATACTATGAACCGTTTATGGCAGATGTTCCTCGCTGATCGAAAGATCACAATCAGAGTGCTCTCAATGGGTTCTCGATTCTATATTGTGACTCTGCCAGTTCTACCTTTCTGCATGGGTTATCCGGAAGAAATATGTTGAATTCGTTCGACATGCTAGTCCATGCATCCACAACTTGGAAAATCATATGTTCCTTTGAGTTGTCCCTCTTTAGCTGTATTCCAACCCCCGTCTATCAATTGGTAGTCAAGAGTATGCGTGCGTTCGTTTATCGATGCCTATTACTCTTGTGGTCCGTCAAGCCATTCTATTATGGAATGACTAGGAGAAACAAACTCCAGTACCTCTTCCATATCCAGGATTGGGTCAAAGAAGTTGTGCTCCGCAGATCAAATTGCTAATCCAGCTTTTGTTCTGCTCTACCTTGGAGTATTACCATCTTTTATATCAGGATTTTCATGAGAATTGCACCGGCTCTTGTGAATTCTTGGTGCAGTGATACTCCTCGCCATCATTATTCATTTCTCGGTCCCCGTGTTGTTGAACCGGAATGTCGACAAGTGAATCGTGATGTGTGAAATCTATACTCCTAGCAACTCTGTTGCTGGGTAGTTAAATGGACAATAACCTCATTCTTAGCATGTTGATTTTTGAATCATCGCCCTAAGGTTGGTCGTGCTACCTAGTCCTTATTTCCGGTGCACCTTTCGATCAATGAGTTGGGATTGAGTCAGTCCCTCGCTATTGTGATCATATCATCTTGCCCTAAAAAGCAAGGTTGTTCTCGAGCTTAGTAACATATCGGTGGTTCGCGATTTTCTGAATATCTTCTCAGAAGTATTACCAGGTTGTCACCTGACCGCTATGTTGAGTTCTTGATCAAGTTGGTTTATTCCTGTAAACCACCCCTTCTCCAAGAATCCGTGTTGGATACCCTGAGCTAGTTGGATAAGCTAAACAACAACTTGGAGAGTTGGAAGATAAAAGCTTGTCCGACTTAGTTCATGTTAAGGGATATTCTTGTGTAGTGTGTGTTGAAGAAAGATGATATCTTCATCGATTGGTCCCTGTGATCAGTTGCTGGACCTATTGTCTTATCAATCCTTTGATTTGAGTGTGGGCTATCGTCAAATCAAATCAGAACCAATGATGTTCGTAATGTTGTCTTACTCGTGGCTGCCCCTCGAGCATACACCATTATATCTTTGGTCTGACCAATACTATCACCTGTTCACATAATTAGGAAATTCCATCTTCATGGGAATTTGGATGAATTGTTGTTGAGTCCATCGACAACATCCTTGTCTTCTCCATAATTTTGCTGAACATTAAGTTAGTGTTGGAAACTTTTGAAAGCATTTGTTCATGCTAGCTCATGAAGCATATGCTCGGATGAAAGAAGTGACTTCCTTTGATTCACGTGCATTTGATGTAAGTTGCCGCCGTGAATTCGAGAAAGTCTATTTTTGCTTCCTCTAGAATCATCCCAAGTCAGTCATGCACGTGCGAAGTATTCTGTGGTTTGATAGACTGATCATCTTCATTCCATATGTGTATCCTAGCACACCAAGCCACTGACTGATTTGTTCAAGGAGAAGGAGTATCTTCATAAGAGCTAATCCGGACTTATGAAAGAACTTCGATATCCTCGCTGATGGTTCCCAACCAGAACTCGGTAGTGTTTTATTGTAAGACTATCATGTGATCATGTTTGTCTGAGGCAGCGTGTTCACACATGTGTAGCAGAACCAGCTCATGTTTTGGAGCTCGCTATCGTAGTTCATTTCCCGAGAATCTCGCAACGTCATCTCGTCGATTTGTGTTGCAAACTTTCATTTTTCTTCCTAGACTCGATGAGTCTGGAATATCCTGACACCAACCAGATCTGAGTCTCAGGCAGATATGATGGTTGGAACATTTCCCAAGAACTATAATATTGGTCCCTCGATAACCGGTAAAGTGGATGTCGTGGCCAACACACCCAGCCGGAAGACCTATTATTGTAGTATCTTGTTTGAGGAAGTTGGCCACCTCCCCATAAGGATTTCGTAGGATTTACCTCCGTAACTGTTCCTTATGGATTCTATTGCTCCCGAAGTCCGACCTTTACTTGATGTTCCAGTTATCAAACCATATCTTTGAATGGGTTACACTGGCACGTCAAGGAGAACATTAGAAGCGGAGTGCTAAATGTCTCTCGGTCGATCATCCAGATTTTATTTCCTTGGCCCCGCCAAGGGTGAAATCTGAGAAAGTGTTATCTTCCTTTGCATCTGCATCTTCCACCGGTATTCATCATGGTAGTAAGTTGTGTGGCCAGGATCCTTGACACGGATATTGGTAAAATCTTGATGATTATGGAAATGCTCAAGTTCTTGAGAGCACGCGCAAGTGCTAGGTTTGATCGTCGACATTAACTGTATAGTGCTCTCAGTTTCCTCGGCAATGCTATGACCTTTTCAAACAGTGAATTCACTTTCTATTGCTGGGTTCTTCCCCAGTTGCCAGAATCATTCCCAGCATTTGCATTCTATTCCCAGCTTGCACCACCAATGTGCCATTCTAACATGGGTCTCTTCCATTTCCGGTGGTAAGCGAATTCATCCATTACGTTGTCTTCAACAAGGTAATCCACATCATCCAAGTTCGAGTATGCCATTCTACCGAACCCCTCTAAATGATCGATTATGATTTGCCTTAAGCTGGTATAAAGAGTTTCAATGATCCTTGAATCAAAGGTAATTCTTTTTGCCACTTAAGGCGATATTTCTACGAGTCACCTTCCCTAAGGTGCATCGTTATCGTATCATGGCAATTCAACTCCTCGCTACGTTGACAACCAATCACCACATTCTTAAGTCTGGAATTGTTGTCTACCTAGTGAACCTTTGTCATCTGCTTCACTCCATTCCTATGGATGTGTGCTTCGTCTCTCAGCTCGAGAGATGTTGCTATGTCTCATACCGTGGATTAATCCGGAGTTGTTCGATCTTCGAGAAGATCGATCCTTCTGGAGTTTTCCTTTCCTCTTCTTGTCATGATTAGCTAGAGTTCTCAGAGCAAGACATCAAGACACTGATGGTGATCGAATCAACATTCATTTGAAGTGCAACCTGGATCGTGAATATTGTGCTAGTTTGCGTTCCCCCTTCATCTTACCCTACGCTTGAATCGAGAGACGAGATTCTTGTTTAGTGGGGGTGAGTTGTCACATCCCTAGCTTCTGGTGCTGCCTGGTGTTTGCATCATGTTTAAATTTTTGAAACTTGAACTAAGGAAAATTGGAAGCCTCAAAATCCTAAATAAAAGCAGGGCAAAAACCCTAAAATCTCATTCATTGTTCCAAAATGTTCTTCTTAAATGTTTGATAATTTTTGGAAGGGTTCTGGTCCCAACCAAAATATTGAACATTTTTAAGGATTTATTTTTGGGACTTTGAATTTAAATCATTAGCTATTTGAATTTGAATTATATTCATATAATTAGAATATAATTTCAAATACCCCTGAAATATTTTATGAGCTTTTGGAAAAGTCCATCTAGCAAAATAAAAATATTCAGAGGAGTTTTTGGCATTGTTTGAATTTGTTTAAATTCAAAACAATGGCAAAAGATATTAAATAAAACAAAACAGAAGAAAAAAAATAAAACAGAGCAGAGAAAGCCTACCTGGCACTCACCTGGTAGCCAAACCGGCCCAGCCCGCCACCGCTACCCCCCTGTCGCCTTCCTCCTTTGCCAGGAGGACGGGCACGCGCCCGGCGCGCGCGGCCATGCGCCCCGGCCACCTCCTGCTTCTCCGGCCACCTCCTGCTTCCCCGGCCCCTCCTAGACGACGCCACGGAGCGCCACGCAGCCCCTGGCTCTCTCTCACTCTCTCCCTCGCCTCATCCTCTCCTCTGCTCTCTCTCCCTCTCTGCCGAGCGGAGCTCGTCGCCACCGACGCCGTTCGCCGCGGCCACAGCCACCCCCTCGCTCCCTCCTCGCATCCCTGAGCTCCGTCCCGACCCCATGGAGCTGCACACCGACGCACGCGACCAGAGGAGGCCCCAGTCGACCGGAGCGTCGTCGTCTTCATCTCCGGTGCCCGGAGATCGCTGCTGTAAATTCGCGTCGTCCAGAGCTTCCCTGACCTCGTCGTCGACTCTGCTAGTCCCTACGTGAGCTCCTCTCCATTTCCCCCCAAAGCTCACCTCCGCCGAGCTCGCCGCCGGCATAGCTCCGGTGACCATTTGGTCACCCCAGCGAGCCCTGCGCGTTCGTAGTTTCCCGTAGAGCATGCCTAGCGCAAAAACTAGCCCGCTTGCTCTCTGCAGCATCAAACCCGTGGTCGCCCGAACTCCGGCGGCACCTAGGTCATCGCCGGCGCCGATTCCGGCCGCCCCGACCCCAACCGACTCCACAGGAAGACGCGGCACTCTTCCAGCTATCCGTAGAGCCCCTCCTCCGTCCGTTTGCTCGCCGGAGCAAGAAACCCGAAGGCCTCCGCCGCCTCGGCCTCGCCGGCGACTCAACGCCGGCGGGATTGACCCTACTGACCAGGGGTTTGACCTCCCCTGGGTCCACGACAGGTGGACCCGCCATCAGGTGATTAGATTAAGCTAATCACCACCTAATCTAACCCCCTGACACTGACATGTGGGCCCTAGTGCCCCTAATCTTTAATTAAACTAAACTAAACCCCCCTGTTTAACCCGTGTCACTGACGTGTGGGCCCCACACGTCAGGTTTGACTCTGGGCGACCCAGTTGACCTGCTGACCTCAGCCTTACGCCATGCTGACGCAATATTCCTTTTCTGGAATTTAGTTTATTTTATACATAATCAGGAAATTCCAGAAAATTGTATAAACTTCTAAAATTCATATAAATTCAACCGTAACTCCAAATGAAATAAATCATATATGAAAAATTATCAGCAAAATTCAAGGAATCCATCTTTACCATTTTCATGCATGTTTGAACAATGTTTGTCCTCTGTTTTGGACAAAACAAATAAAGGGCATTTAAATAACCATATATGGAGTTGGAATTTGAATCATGTATTCAAACCAACTTCATTTAAATCATAGCTAAGTGCATTAGCCCAAAACACATTCATATGGCCATGTCATAGCATGCATCATATTGTCGCATTGCATTGATTGTGTTTTTCCTTGTTTGCCGGTAATTGTCCCCTCTCGATAGACGTGTACCGGCGATGTGATCGATGACACCGACGAAGAGCTATATTATCTTCAGAAGTGCCAGGCAAGCAAAACCCCCTTGTTCATTCCGATAAAATCCCACTCTCTCGCTCCTGCTCTCTTTTACTGCATTAGGACAACACCGATTCAACTGTTACATGCTGCGGTAGTTGAACCCCTTTATCCTCTGCATGACCTGTCATTGCCACAGTAAATAGATGAAACCCACTAGCATGAGTAGGAGTTGTTTGAGCCTTGATGTGCCTACTCATTCATGCTTGTTTGTCATGCCTGCTACTGCTTAGAGTTGAGTCAGGTCTGATTCATCGGGGATGAATCAGAGGCGTGTGAACATGTCCTACTGTGTGTGAGCTAAGTGTGTGAACACGATTTGGTAAAGGTAGCGGTGAGAGGCCATGTAGGAGTACATGGTGGGTTGTCTCATTGCAGCCGTCCTCAGGAACTGAGTTCTGTGTTTGTGATCCATGAACAGTTACTACCACACATTGGGTTCCGGTAACTCGACCCCTCTCGACCTATTAATCAACATGATCTCTGTCCAGGAGTTGCAACTAGTTTCTGGTGTTTGTAGGTAGTGTTAGTAGTCTACCAAGTGGCACCCGGTACAGGTGGGCTTGGGACAGACTAGGCACAGTGGCCCGATGTACCAACTAGCACCCGGATGGTGGGCTTGGGAACCCTGCTCACATCGTTTGGGGCCGTAAGCGACACCCCGGCCGGATCTCCTTGCGGATGGAACCCGAATAGGCGATAAACCTGGACTAGAGACTTGTTCGGTTAGTCAGGTCGTGGCCGACTCCCTCGCCCGGCTTCCGCTTGAAGGTTGCCGAGGTACATGACGTGTACAGGGCGGTATGTGGCGAGAGCGTGTGTGAAGAAGTACACCCCTGCAGGGTTAACATCATCTATTCGAATAGCCGGATTCCTCGGATATGGAAACTTGGACCCCTTGCATAGTTCATAGACAAGTGAAAGTGGATACCCTAAAATACGCAAGATAAGCGTGAGTGCTATGGATGGCGTTCTCGTAGGGAGACGAAGGAGGATCCATAGTGGTGTATTGATATGGTGAATATGTGGACTCGTGTACGCCACCTCAAAAGAGTTGCTTGCGGTCATAGTTCAGGTTAGCCACCGAGTCAAAGCTGGCTTGCTGCAGTCAAACTCCACCATCCCCTTGTTGATAATGATGCATATGTAGTTAGATCTGATGTAAGTCTTGCTGGGTACATTTGTACTCACGTTGCTTAATTTATGTTTTTGCAGAGAGACTTCAGTCTCACTGGTAGTTCTGCGTGGACTTCGACGTTTAGCTTGTTACCTCAGCTACGATCTTGTGCCCTCGGCAGGATTTGGTAGATAGTCAGGCTTCTCAGCCTTTTCCATTTATAGATGTCTGTACTCAGACATGATAGCTTCCGTTTGTGCTTGACTTGTATGCTCTGATTGTTGGGTCATGAGACCCATGTTTGTAATATCTCGCTCCTCGGAGCCTAATGAATAAATACTTGAGTCGTAGAGTCATGTTGTGATGCCATGTTGTATTTGCACATATCGAGCATATTGTGTGTATGATATTGAAATGCTTGGTATGTGTGGGATCTGACTATCTAGTTGTTTATCTTTAGTAGCCTCTCTTACCGGGAAATGTCTCCTAGTGTTTCCACCGAGCCATGGTAGCTTGCTACTGCTCCGGAACACTTAGGCTGGCCGGCATGTGTCCTTCTTCGTTCCGGTGTCTGTCCCTTCGGGGAAATGTCACGCGATGAATACCGGAGTCCTGTTTGCCCGCTACAGCCCGGTTCACCGGAGTCCTGCTAGCCCAGTGCTACAGCCTGGATTCACTCGCTGATGACCGACACGTTCGATGCTGGGTCATGGATGCCTGTCCCCGTAAGTCTGTGCCACTTTGGGTTTACGACTAGCCATGTCAGCCCGGGCTCCTTATCATATGGATGCTAGCGACACTGTCATATACGTGTGCCAAAAGGCGCAAACGGTCCCGGGCAAAGGTAAGGCGACACCCATGGGAATACCGTGCGTGAGGCCGCAAAGTGATATGAGGTGTTACATGCTAGATCGATGTGGCATTGAGTCGGGGTCCTGACAGCTACAAACTACACATCGAGGGGCCCACATGTCATGAAACAAATTTGGACCCATATACAAATTAAAAAATAAAGGATGAGGATCGAACATGCGACCGGGCCTTCAAGCCGCACGTTAATAGGCAACATACGTAGAATAGCAATGTTTGTTCACATAATGTTTTTATATTACCACAACCTAATTAATGGATAACATGTAATATTATTTTTAGTATTATTCACCTTCACTTACTGGTGGGTTCCATGTGTGCTCTCTCTCTCTCCTCCCCTTCTGCGTTTAGACGCACGGGCAAACAGGAAGAACTCGCGGGCGATGTTGCCGTTGACCATATCTAGACGCGTTCACAAGTCACGGCACCAGTTTCACGTACTAGCAGCACTAGTCAGTGTGTACGTGCAATGCGCGTTAATTTGGAAGTATATTAAGTGCATGCGGATATTAACTACTAGGATATTATTTGCGTGTTGTCATGTGATTAGCACTATTTTTGGCATGAAATTAACTGCACGCTAAACATGTTCAGCGCTCGACATTGAAGCAGTCTAGGTCGTTGGATGACAAGGAATACATGTGGTTGATGATGTTTTATATTTAATTTGATACGGCTCTAGTAGAACATTCAATCGATCAAACCATACATTTCGTTTAGTCTGACTCCGACTTTAAATTATACGACGATCGATATAAAATAAACGGAAATGATAAACGTTCGGATTTTAAGCATGGTAATCCGAACGTTTTTCATGGAAAATTTAGATTACGCGGCGGTGGCGGGGGCGTCTCGCGGTGGGAAGCAGCTCCTCTGCCGTGCTCTGTGTGTCATCGGGCCACTTACCGACGGCGACGGTGCCGTCTTGCGCGTTGTTGGTGTACTTCTGGACGTTGGCCTAGCTTCAAGGAAGGCCAAAATGTTCTGGACTTCGGAGCGAGTCAACTGGCGGGAGGAGGCGACTGGCGTTGGTGCAAGGAAGCGGTCGATGGCAGCCATCCATGCCGCTGAGGGGGGCACTAGCACCCGCGCGGGGACAGGAGCTGTCAACGGCCTAGCGGAGACATTCGTGTGCACGGGCGCGCACGTTAGTGCACGCACAGGCACATGTGTTGGCAGGTGCATGGGCACCAGCACGGGCGTGTGCGTTAGTGCACACGTAGGCGCATGCACTGGTAGGTGCACGGGCGTGTGAAAGTCGGCGGGGACCTCGTGGAACCCTGTGGCATCAAGCTCGGCGACAATGTGCGGCTCCCAGCCCATCAATGCGACAGGGATGGGCGCCGGCGCAGTCGGGGCGACGGGAGCCGGAATGGGAGCGGGGACAGGCGCGACGTCTTCCCGCAAGACCAGTTCAAGCTCGTCCCAAAGCGCCTTATGTTCTTGAGACTCCGGCTGGGTGTCTTCCTCATGAAACTGGAACACTAAGGGCAAACCATCGTTATGCGGCATGGAGTACGTTTAGGTCAGGAGAATTGGAGGTAGACGTCAGGAGAATCGGAGAGGAAGAGAGAGGATTGTAGCGATACCGGGTAGTGCGGGGTTGATTTTAAACTGCGGCGCCGACGACATTAAAAGTGGGAGCAGTTGGGACGACGGTGGGCGGCGGAGCCTGGTCAAAGGGCTCGCCTCCCGGTGAGTCTGCACAACGGTCTGCTCGCACACCTCCCTGACAGCCGGCGCAGCGGTCTGCTCGCACGCCTCCCATCGACTCACACGCTTGCTGGGACGGCACCTGCCGATGAGAAGCGGAGACTCGTGGCGGCACATAAACGCCCATGGTTTCAATAGTGAAAGCGTCCGCCTTAACGTAACAGGTCTTTGTTCCAAAATACCTTGGCTCTTCATTTGTGCAACTTGTCATAAGCAGCTTGTCTCGAATTGAAGAAAAAAGTTACGAAGTAATATTTGTGCCATATCACGTGACGATGCTCAGTTTCAAGAATTTATGCTCACTTTTGGATTTTATGAAATTATTATCCAGGATTCAAAACAATATCATAACCTGCATCATGCAATAAATTTTCAAGCCGTACATCTGTCATGTTGTATTTCTTAAGAAAGGATTTGGTCAAAGATTTTTCTTAGTTAGACTTCAAACAAGTTATATATGCAGAGTAAAAGGATAATCCATCCGTACCAGTGCATTGCCTGATATATTAACTCAAGTACTAGGCACGAACAAACGGGCTCAATTCTGTGCTCATCCTGGCATAGTAGTAGTAGTACTAGGAAATGCAGTTGACGGGTGACCTTGACGAGTGGCGACTGAGGGAATTAAACCATGCTCGGCACGGTAGGTAACGTTTTTTAGTTACTAAAGCATCCCTCCATTGTTCATCGGTAGTCATTATGGACCGGGGACATGAGGGGAATTTCCTAGGGCTAGAATTCTGGCCACCAGATATTTTGACTTGAAACACCGAGGCTCGACTGGTTGGGGTTGCCTAATGTGCGTACCACGCATGCCACCCAAGGACATGAGCCCGGTTTTTTTAAGGATCAACACGAGCCAAGGTCTGGCTGGTACGCCAGTGGGTCCTACCATTCGAGAATACGAAACGAACCTTTTAAATTGTCGAACGAATCTATGTGTATTACAATACCCGTATTTTCCTTGCAAATACTAATCTCAACGTGGTCATTGATTCATGACGAGTTGTTGAATTAGAGTGAGTTTGTGATATAGTGATCTCAACATGGATTTCACATTTCATGTTATCCCTAGTAAGTTTTCCAATGCAAATTCAAATTTAAAAGATGAACAATATGGAGGTGAGAAAACTTTGTATGTATCAAGCATATGACCACACACACACACGCACACGCACGAACACAACAACAATCCAATAAGTATAGTGCATCTATTTTTCCAAACCATGCATGTATGACATGAATTCAAAAATACTCCTTCTATTCCTAAATATTAGTATTTTCGAGAGTTCAACAAGTGACTACATACGGAGCAAAATGAGTGAATCTAGACTCTAAAATATGTCTATATACATCCGTATGTGCCAGTCCATTTGAAGCCTCTAAAAAGACTAATATTTAGGAACGAAGGGAGTAAAATGTAAGACATCCATGGTCCTCAGTTCAATATTTAAAATGAACATGAAACTGAAACATGAATATTAAGTCTAGTACTACAGTACATGCAAATGTTGTGTTTAGGCAGAGCTATGATTGTCGGGGGTCAACCCCTCGACCTTAGATAAAATTGTGGAGCTCTGTTTTGGGTTGTTTAGATTATATTTGTCCCCACCCTCCCAACCACCGATTTGTTGTGCACCCCCACCCCTCCTCCCTGGGAGAATATCATGTGGCCCCATACCTTAGATGCTATATGCCGATACGAGTTGCTTGGAGCTTATAGATCTGAGATATAGTAGCTCACATGATGTGTCTTAATTTTTTTGCAGGAAACCTTGATGAGTTTGAGAATTGCACACAATTTGTACAAAAATTACTTAGATGCCCTTTGATCCCATATCCGACGACCTCGAAGCTCGTATCACCATAGCATCTAAGATGAAGGAGGACATCATATTCTCCTGTATGTAAGAATATCATGTGCTACCACACCTTAGATGCTTTGGTGATACAAGCTCTTCGGAGGCGTTGGATTTGTGACCCAACACCTCCTCCGTGGTTTGAATGGTTTTTCGCAGAAATGCCCCAAAAGAGTTCGGCCACTTCTTACAAGCACAAAGACTGCTCAGATGCCATTGGATCTCAGATCAAACGACCTCCAAGCTCGTATCACCGTAGCATCCAAGCTGCGATAGCACCTTATGTTTTCTCGCACGGGAGAGTATGAGGTGCTCCCACACCGTAGATTCTATGGTGATACGAGTTCACTGAGATCTAACAGCCCATAGTAGGAGGTTTGAATGTTTTTGCAATATACAGCTGATAGAGTTTGGGAAATGTGCAGAAAGTACAAGTACTATGCATGTGCCATCTGATCACTGATCATACGACCTAGATGCTCATATCACCGTAGTGGATAATTAAGCTACGGGGAGCAGCTAATATGAGCACCAGGGAGCCGTTGGATCTAAGATGCAATGACACACACGAGGCCTGAATGTTTTATTTGCAAAAAAAACCTTTGGGGAGTTTGGAAATTGCGCATAATTACAAAGACTACTCCCAAGCCATTAGATCTCACTTCCAATGGTGTAAAAACTCGTATCACCATAGTATCTAAGCTGCGGGGTGGATGTGATATTCTATGTCGCTGTCATTTTTGTTCGTAAACTTGCAAAATACGTGTAACTCGTGCCGTTACTTGTCTAACCGCGCAAAGTGTTTGTTCAAAAAAACAATCCTACACAGAAATATCGGAACAACACACGGGGGTCCCACTTGTCATTAATCAAAGTTGGACCTAAAACTAACAAATCTGAAAGACGAGATTCGAACAGGCAACCTGGACTACAAAGCATAAGTCGATAGCCTGAAAAAACGAACGGTTGTTGGCTTTGTCCCATAACTTGATTTTATACAGTACTTGCGTTGAGTAGAGTAGAGGGAGTGCGCCGTCAACACGTGCATGACCGTTGTCTCACTTACTGGTGGGTCCCAGGTCTGCGATCTCAATCTCTCTTCTCTCCATCGTCTAACCTTTGCACGGGCACACACGAAGAGCGGCACTAGCTTGCCGTGGTGTTATTACAACTAAAAAAAGCTTGGAAAATAGAAGAATTGCCTAGAACAAGAGACATTGTGGCTGGTCGAGACGGAGCTAACCACATCTATCCTCCGTGCCACGTTTGCATGATGAAGCTATGTGGCTAGTGGGGTGTTTTCGACTTACTGGCTGGTTCGCGAGGTCGAACCATAGGTACTACATATGATACAGTATATTTTTACACAGACATTTTTCCTCCGTGCCGAGACGTGGCACATCCTACCGCGCAGTTTCGGGGTCCTCCCGGGTGGTGCACGCATATATTCTTCCTGACGTGGGACACCCTACCGCGCGTTTTCTGGGTCCTCCTTGGTCATAGAGCCGAAGCAAGTAAATGAGTCGTCAAATCACGAAAGACCACCTTTCCCGCCGAGTACATCAATGAAGCATGGTGGCTAGCTAGTTGGGCTAGTTCGACCGATTAGCTAGGCTGCCGCCACATTTGTTTTTTCACTCGGATTAGCTTGGCTAGCTAGTTGGGTTTTCTCATGGAGAACCAAGTACGAATTCTTCCTCCATCCCCGATAAATCCAAGTCCCTTGGTCGCAGGTAATCCTAGGATGGCAGCCGCCGCCGTTGATGCATTTTTCTTCATACTGAATCTAGTGTGTTTAAGTTGCAGTGCCCAAAGTGCGAGTACCATACAGATTTCTGCGCCTTCGGCGAGACGCCACATTTGTTCCTTCTCATCCTAACACAACATTTTGAAACGTGCACCCTAGAATCCTCTTTTCTATCCGGGAGGGTGGTTTTTTTTGAACATGCTGTGTTCTCATATTATTTTTCCTGCAGTGTATTATTTGCTCTGCCAGAACATATGTACTCAAGATGCTCAGCCTTGCCATAATTGAATACACTAGTTTAATGGTCACAGTGAAGACAAGCCATGGATATTACTTCCGAGTTGGGTTCATGAACCAAGAAGATCGCTGCTTTTTTTATGGCCGAACTTGGATCAACTTTCTCAAGTGTTACGGACTGAAAGTTGGCGCACAAATGTTGATGGAAATAGCAGAACCTGGTCTCATCTTCACTGCATTCTTCCACCCCAACGTCGTTCCAATTGTTCATCCATGTTAGTTTTGTATCTGGTTCTTGCTTGTTGCCTCGATTACTTCTTAATCCACCTATTCTGTGTAACTAATCACAATTTAACTTTAGAAGTAGCAACAAATCTCTCACGAAGATGCTACTTCTAACTAATACTTTCTTATAATTGGTGGCACGTGTAGGTTTTTTCAGAGTTAAGCAATCTGCTTGTTTGTTACTCTGTAATAACTCGGCTGTTACTAATGGCACTGAAGTTGACTGGATCGACATCCACAAGTTCCTACACTTTATTGATCGTCTTGAGGTCCTTGTGGGGCGTTTCAGTGGTGGAAGGCCACGTGGGATATGTGTGCCACTGTTGCACTTGTTGAACAGGTCCAACTGTGTCGAGAAACTTATGGTACGAGCTGTTTTCTATTATATATGTTGTTCATAAACTATTGCTTATACACAGTTTTACAGCTGTGATCTTCTTGAAACAGGAACTGCCGAGTTCTATTGTTCCTATACAGATGCCTGACCATGGTCAGATCAGACTTGCACTTGGTCACAACATGATGTTTATGTCGACCTACTCAATTCCCCCTGGAGATGAAAAGATACTTATTCATGGGTGGTCTCAAATAGTGAAGGCCCGTCCATCTTGGAGACTAGGACAGAAGATTATGTTCATGCTTTTCCATGGCTCTAAAGCGAACATCCTGTTTATTGACCATGTTGCGAGATGAAGCCGCTTTCAGAAGGTTGCGGATGTGTAGGGTGGCGCCTGGGCCTTATCCTGGGGCTTGGCGGCCCCACCCTTGGTTAACTGTAGGCAAAGTAGCACTGTTCGAGGCATGCTTTGTATGGTTGAACCTGTATAACTACTCATACTGCTTTCAGCTTTGGTTGTTAAGTGCCCCTGCTGGTTTCAGTGAAGGTTGTTAAGTACTCCTGCTGCTTTCACAGTCTGTCGTGTTTCTTCAGTCCTGTCTTCCTCCAGCCGCCAAAACCAAACCAACGCCGGCGGGGCCGCCTGCTTCCGCCTCCCATGGCTGGCCGTGCCTCAATGCACACATCGCCGCCCCACCATCTCCTAAATTGTTAATGCCGACGTCCTCTGCGTGCTTTGGTGCACTCGCCGCAGCGCAGCCCTCTCGCGTTGTCAACATGGTCAACAAACAACAGGAATCGGTAGAAGTACGTGGAGAGGACAACAGTAGGGGCCCACCACTTCAGCGTATGGAAAAATAAAATGCTTCCTCCTAGTGTTTTCCTGACATCTGGGACCCATGACATTGTGAGTGTATATAGTCAATAGACAAGAAAACAACACAAGATCGGCTGACACCTGGGACGTAGCTACTCGAGCAGTATTTTTTTGTTTGGTATTGTTGAGACGGAGCAGGGTTTGAACTGGGCTGTGGCCCGTCTAGCCCAGGCTTATATTTTATGTTCACCATGTGACCAGCCCATCTATTTTTCTTCATGAAAATGAGCCCAGTTTATTTTTTCTGAAGAATACCCAATCCAGGCCTACTTATTTTTCTACGCCCTGATGGGATGCAACTCTTTCAAGACGCCTGCAAATCTTGAAAGTAATATGAAGTGGGTTGTAAATATAAAAACAGATGACAAATTGGCAATTACTTTATAATTTCTGATTTTTTTTTCACATTTTCAGATTCCTATTTCACTGGGCATTAACCTAATTTAAATATATCTTCAAAGCACTTCAAATCTGGCTCGACATTTCGGTATTAAAAATAGTTTGGAACCCACAGAAATATGCGAAATTGGCCCTGGCCAACCAAAAAAACGACTGCAATAAATTGCATAAGAAGTTGCCATGAGCTATATATAAATTATTAAAAAAAAGAGGGAGTGGTCTGACTTGTGGGCCTGTTAAGTTGACGCGTATGCAAGATTTTTTAGTTATTATGTACGTCAACAAACGATTCTAGCAGACGTAACCGTTGGATGTCAATCCAACGGCCGTAGTGCTTCTTCAACCTCTGGTCTTCTTGCTCCAGCCGCCCAAAGCAGCGCCGGTCGTGCCGCCTGCTCCTGCCGCCCGTGGCCGGCTGTGATGCCGCGGAGGCCTCACTGCCCCCTACTACTCCCACCGCTGGCCAAGCCATTCCTCTACGCACCCACACCCCCTGTTATTCTGCGGCGACGGCAGCCTCACACCGTAGCCGAACGAGTGAACCTTCATATCCTCTACGCGTGGGCATCCACTGCCGCGTCTTCCCCAGCTCACTACAAGAAATACGCTATCTTGTGACCTCCACTATTGGTCACTAAAAGGTCATAGTTTTTCATTTGCGACCTTTTTGTGACCAAAAACAGAAGGTCAAAAGCTGACGGTCGTAAACTGACTATAGCGACCTTTCTTCTGGAATGGTCGTGGACGTTTATGACCAAAATGTGTCTACTGTGGCGTTTTGGTCACTAGCAACCTCCCTAGTCCACGTAGGCATCCAGCATGGCAAGCTGATGTGGCACAAGATTCAGCCCGGTCCATTTCAGTGCTTTAGATGGGCCGAGCCCATTAATTCAGCCTTTTTACTGTATATTTTTTCTGTGAATTTTGTCTAGCTACATGGGCCTGGCCCAACAATTTGGCCTTTTTTTATATTTTGGGCCATGGCCTTTTTAGTTTTTCAGTATATATTTTTCAATCTGGTCCCACAAGTTAGATGGGTCCCACTTGTCATAATCTCCTATATTGGTCCCACATGTCAGAAATGTGAGCATTGTTTAGATTATTTTCACAAATGGGCCCACTAATCAGGTTTACATTTCACACGTCTTCAAATCGCAAAAATAATCAATATTTTAAATAGAACAGAAAAAATGTAGAATTTCTTAGGCCTGGAGCTCCTGTACATAGTCTATTACAATCTGTGCATAGTGTATTACAACCCAGATATGCCTACTATTACAGTACTATAATATTTACAGTTTATTACAGTCAAACAGAACAAATCTTTGCTGCTAGGGCTACACGCCGCTTTGAACTTGAAATTTCCTAGGCCTGGAGCTCATGTAGGCTACCTTTTGAGCTGTAGATTTTGACATTTCCACCCTGTTACATGAATAGGCTAAGAAGAATCAAAACAAATGGACCGAATATATTATCAACATTCCATTCAAAAAAGGACAGTTCTATATATTGACTGATAACACAAATCCAGCTAGTACCATGCTTTTTTATTCATAAAAGAAAATAGAGACTATGAATATGCATGAAGTGCAGGTCCTGTAACCTCACTGTAACACATTGCACCTAATACAACAATGCCATTCTACTACCACGGCCATCCATTACATAGGCAAGATCTAACATAACATAACATGACATCCATTCTACTAGTCAAAACACATACACCAACATGACAAACGCAGGAGAGAATCAAGGGAACCGAGAGAGACACCGTCGATCTGGATTGAGTTAGCATTTGTGAGAAGGTAGATGATCACCATGGTGTGCTTGATGATGCACACGACCATCATCTTCTTTCCACCGTTGCATCTGTGCGCTCGATGATGGGGGTACCAATGCATCCAAGTAGAACAAAATATAAGAATAAGAATAAGAATAGGTACAGAACATGTGCAACTCTCTAAATTCATAATAGAAATGAAAACTGTAAGAATGAGTTTTCGAATCCAGGCATGTGAAATTTTAAGCACGGACAGAATAGATCTAACAAACCAGACCATGATCATCATGCGCATCAGGATTTACGGTTCTAGCAAAACACTAAAGAGATGGACATACACGCAGCAAGCATACCAGCTACTACATCACCATTCTCGTGACCACAGACATCACCATTCACTAATAATTCCCATTGGGAGATCAAACTATGCATCCAACAAGCTACAACAACAGGGAATGCAGAAAAATTATGACTCGAGATGACAAATCAACTGGGTGCATCTCAATTTGAACAAGCACGGCAAGACAACAACCGCATACTAATGCGGCGAATCAAATCTGCACGCAGGAGCAGCGCCGTTCGTGGCATCCACATGAGGACACGCAACATCAAGAACATGGCGCATGACAGCAACAGACCTAGAGATCTAGGATGGAGGGAGGGGGAGCTTACACTTGCGGATGCGGGCGGCCGGGTAACCGCACAAGGAGCAGGTGCTCTTCTGGAGGTGGAAACTGTGGCGGCCGCAACGGATGTAGAATTGAAGAGGGTCCTCATGTAGCAGTAGCAGTAGCGGCATGAAGAATTGAAGACCGACCAACAAAGCCTGCAATGCAAACAGAGAGGCATGAGGAAACTGAATCCAATCACATCAAATCAAATCGAGCTGCTGCACCTTGACCTTGAGGAAAAAAACCTCATCTCATCTCATCTCAGGGAAGAATAAGAAGAAAAAAATATATGGCTGCTGCTCCATGACCATGACCTTGAATTGTTGCTGCTGCACCAGATCAAGGAAGAAGAAGACCTACAAAAAAAGGCCAGCAGGACTCAATAGTTGGAGCTTTCAAGCACTTCTTCAATTTGTGGTTTCACAAGACAGAATAACTTTGGAGTACTCTAAACTGGAGTAGGCAGAGTAGTTATTTTCTTGATCTGAAGTTTGACATATACGATAGTGAGACATGTAAGAAGCAGAACAAGTCCAAAGCCACAACCTCAAATCAGGAACAAAAAACATGCCAGCTTGGCCATGCTCTGCCTAGAGTTATTGCAGCAAATTATGAGCACTCAGCAAGCATATATGAACATATAAATCTACATACTGGACATTTATGGCAGTTCTAGTAAAATATCAAAAGCAGGGAGAGATAGGTCAGGGAGAGATAGTTCTAGAGCATGTTATTGTTAACCTTTGCAACTGAAGAAGACACAAAATAACTAGGTGGATCAGCATGAATGAACAAGCTGAAGGGTGAGTGTCTAATGTCAAAATCTACAGCTCAAGAGGATCCTGTGTGGATCAAGCCAAAGTGTTAAGGCTACCTTCCAAACGTGGGGTATAGAAGTATTTAATATTAGCACACAAATTTAAGATCAGCTACTAGATTTGACTTGGCTTCTCCAGCAGGGGAAGACAGAACAGCTCAAATCACTTGCTTTTTTCAGACCAAGAAGAAGAAAAGCACAACAAATCATAGAGGCTCTCTGATTGTCCTTGCCACAAACAAGAATCAACAAGTCAGTGCTTCCCTTGTGTCGTACTATATGAGTATAACAGATCTGTCTAGTTTGCCTAACTGGATGCTTTCTGACCAAAAGTAACACTTACAGTGGAGCAAATATGGACAGTGTTAGACAACACTAGCATGGAAGTGGCATACACTTTGGTGAGAAGGTACTGCACGATTGACTCGTGAGAGGGCCGGTCGGTCGGATAAGGGTAATAATCTTACCTGCGACGGCCGCGATGCCCATGCCGCGGTAGCGCTCCACGAACATGTCCACGGCATCCTTGAACACGCCCGACCGCAGTAGCAGCACCATGATGTTGTTGAACATGATCCCTGCACGCGCCGCACCAACAACCGAACGACTAGAGCACATCAAACAGGAGGGTTATGGTTGGTTAGTAGTAATGGTTTCGCACGGAGATGGGCGGACGGACCTTGCTTGGGGAAGTGCGGGACGACGCGGATGGCGTCGGAAATGCCCTGGAGGCGTGGGTCGGCGGCGGCCGCGCCGCCGTGGCCGCCCTTCTTGGCCGGCGCCTGTGCCTCCTCCACGTTGCCGCCGCCCTCGCTGCGGCTAGCATATGGAGTAGTAATGTCGAGTGTGGCGGTCTCGAGGGGGGCGAGGGATCCCTGTAGGCGGCGGACGTTAGCGTCCAACGCGACGGCGCGGTGCTGCAGCGCGTCCTCGTCGGCGGCGCGGCGCACGGCGAGGGCCGCCACCGCGTCCCGCAGCTCCCGCGCCGCCTCGGCCGCCGCGGAGCAGGGA
>NC_041381.1:557688354-557694361 GCF_002162155.2 Triticum dicoccoides
AGGGAGCCGTGGCGATGTTCCGAGATTCGGCGATGGGATTGGGCTCGTTGCGGTCATGGCGGTGCACCGGCCCGTTGAGTTAGAGAAGGGAACCGGGGCGAGGGAGGAGGAGGGAGGTGGTGGTGATCTGGAAGGGGAGGGGAGCAGCGAGCCGGGGCGATCTGGATCTGCGAGGGGCGGGTCGGGTGGCGGCGAGGGGAGGGGAGGTGGGAGGGATCTACGCGCTAGGGAGTGGATCGCTAGGGTTAGCCGAGAGAGAGGAGGGGTGGATGGACGGACGGATGGATGGATGCATGGACGGATGGATGTTTGCCATGTCACTGATCCATGCCACAACTGGTTCCACCAATCAGAATCAAGCATTTTTTGTTTTTTTTCTTATAGTTTGTACCCTCTTATTCAGGCAAATGTTTAACCTCTTATAATTAGTTCAAATAAACCAATATTTTGTACATGTGTGTATTTAGGCATGACAAACAATGTTGATTTGGGAGATTTTCATTTTCTTTGCTCAAAAGAACCATTTTTCATTTTCTGAGTGACCAAAATGTGTTTTTTTGTGAAGGACCTACCATATGTTTCTTGCAAAATTGGACCAAATAATTTTTCTAAAACAGTAGGCCATATTTAATGCACAATTGGTCAAATGGTTGGGTGTAAAAAGTTTTGATCCACCTCTGGTAAAAAAGACAAATTTCCGCCGATTCAGCTGGAAGCGGGTCAAATTTGAACTGCAGTTGCCTCATAGTTTGCTATTTATTTTTTCCAAAAATCATTTCTGGGTACATAAGTATCTATTAATGATAGAAACATCAAAAGTTTTCCAAGATTCAACCACTAGCTAGGAACGACCAAGCCCGTCGTTTTGACCGCATTTTGAAACGGTCATAAAAAAATCAAAAAATTGAAAAACCTTCGCATTGTGTCATTATTTGTGACCAAGTTTCCAGGAAAAACAATAAACTTGTAATAAGGAAATTATTTTAAGAAAGTGTTCTCATAAATGAGCTGCCATGCGTGAAGATTCATGGCTTTCAAGCCAAATGATCAATCTTATGGTCACATTCTTGGCATAGTTTGTTCAAATGATCTCATATCATGCACAAGGGTGCATCTTGGAATGGCAAACAATGTTGCCTAAGGAAGTTTTCATTTTCTTTGCACAGAAAATTCATTTTCCATTTTTCGAGTGTCCCAATTAAGGTTTTTTTGTGAAGGACCTACCATATATTTGTTGAAAACTTGGACCAAATAATTCTTCTAAAATACTAGGACATATTTAATGCACAATTGACCAAATGGTTGGGTGTAAAAAGTTTTGATCCACCTCTGGTGAAAAAGACAAATTCCCGCCGATTCAGTTGGAAGCGGGTCAAATTTGAACTGCAGCTGCCTCATAGTTTGCTATTTATTTTTTTCAAAAATCATTTCTAGGTACATAAGTATCTATTTAATCAGAGAAACACCAAAAAAATTCCAAGATTCAACAACTAGCTAGGAACGGTCAAGCCCGCCGTTTTGACCGCATTTTGAAACGGGCATAAAAAATTCAAAAAAAATCAAAAAATTGGAAAACCTTCGCATTGTGTCATTATATGTGACCAAGTTTCCAGGAAAAATAATAAACTTGTAATACGGAAATTATTTTTAAAAAGTGTTCTCATAAATGAGCTATCATGCGTGAAGATTCATGGCTTTCAAGCGAAATGATCAATCTTATGGCCACATTCATGGCATAGTTTGTTCAAATGATCTCATATCATGCACAAGGGTGCATATTGGAATGGCAAACAATGTTGCCTAAGGAAGTTTTCATTTTCTTTGCACGGAAAATTAATTTTCCATTTTCTGAGTGCGTGAAATGAGTTTTTTTTTCTGAAGAACCTACCATATATTTGTTGCAAAATTGGACCTAATCAATTTTATAAAATACTAGGCCATATTTAATGCAAAATTGACCAAATGGTTGGGTGTAAAAAGTTTTGATCCACCTCTGGTGAAAAAGACAAATTCCCGTCGATTCAGCTGGAAGTGGGTCAAATTTGAACTGCAGCTGCCTCATACTTTGCTATTTGTTTTTTTTTCAAAAATCATTTCTAGGTACATAAGTATCAATTTAATCAGAGAAACACCAAAAAAATTCCAAGATTCAACAACTAGCTAGGAACGGTCAGGCCCGCCGTTTTGACCGCATTTTGAATCGGGCATTAAAAATTCAAAAAAATCAAAAAATTGGAAAACCTTTGCATTGTGTCATTATATGTGACCAAGTTTCCTGGAAAAATAATAAACTTGTAATACGGTAATTATTTTTAAAAAGTGTTCTCAGAAATGAGCTATCAAGTGTGAAGATTCATGGCTTTCAAGCCAAATGATCAATCTTATGGCCACATTCATGGCATAGTTTGTTCAAATGATATCATATTGTGCACAAGGGTGCATATTGGAATGGAAAACAATGTTGCCTAAGGAAGTTTTCATTTTTTTGGACGAAAAAACCATTTTCCATTTTCCGAGTGCCTGAAATGAGTTTTTTTTTGTGAAGGACCTACCATATATTTGTTGCAAAATTCGACCTAATCAATTTTATAAAATACTAGGCCATATTTAATGCAAAATTGACCAAATGGTTGGGTGTAAAAAGTTTTGATCCACCTCTGGTGAAAAAGACAAATTCCCGTCGATTCAGCTGGAAGTGGGTCAAATTTGAACTGCAGCTGCCTCATACTTTGCTATTTGTTTTTTTTTCAAAAATCATTTCTAGGTACATAAGTATCAATTTAATCAGAGAAACACCAAAAAAATTCCAAGATTCAACAACTAGCTAGGAACGGTCAGGCCCGCCGTTTTGACCGCATTTTGAATCGGGCATTAAAAATTCAAAAAAATCAAAAAATTGGAAAACCTTTGCATTGTGTCATTATATGTGACCAAGTTTCCTGGAAAAATAATAAACTTGTAATACGGTAATTATTTTAAAAAAGTGTTCTCAGAAATGAGCTATCAAGTGTGAAGATTGATGGCTTTCAAGCCAAATGATCAATCTTATGGCCACATTCATGGCATAGTTTGTTCAAATGATCTCATATTGTGCACAAGGGTGCATATTGGAATGGAAAACAATGTTGCCTAAGGAAGTTTTCATTTTTTTGGACGAAAAAACCATTTTCCATTTTCCGAGTGCCTGAAATGAGTTTTTTTTGTGAAGGACCTACCATATATTTGTTGCAAAATTGGACCTAATAAATTTTATAAAATACTAGGCCATATTTAATGTACAATTGAAAAAATGGTTTGGTGTCAAAATTTTTGATCCACCTCTGGTGAAAAAGACAAATTTCCGTCGATTCAGTTGGAAGCAGGTCAAATTTGAACTGCAGATGCCTCATAGGTTGCTCTTTATTTTTTCCAAAAATCATTTCTAGGTAAATAAGTATCTATTTAATCAGAAATACATGGTTTAATGGCGAGACATCGAGGTTTGGATGGTGGCCGAGGGCCCCAACACTAGAGCGCGTAAGCTCGCATGCCCGTGCGTGGTCACCGCGTGACCGTGGCGTTGCCATGTGTTCTGGGCGGCCTAGGCATGTCTAGTGGGTTGGGCACTCCCTAGGTAGGAGCTAGGAAGAAAATCACAACATAAGATTCTCACGAGGAGACCGATCGATGCTCAAACATGAATAAGCAGCCAAGTGTTTGATTTGTGATACGGGAAATGCACATGGCTAATGGGAGTGAGTTTTGGCTGAGGATGATCAGTTACTAAGAAGACCGTCTTCACAAATTTTCACCTCAAAAGTAGGAGGCTAGGTGGTACTTGCTTTACAAAGTACCACACTGGACATAAATACGAATGTTGAAGCTGGGCTCAAAATAATGAATGGATTGAGCTGGCATTTGGTGGAGGATGTTTATTTGGGCATAGAAAAGCACTGTAGAAAATGGATACCATTTGGACATGCCAAAGTGGTACTTCCTTCACAAAGTGCTGCTTTGAACAAAATAGGAAAGTGAATGTTTTCGAATTATTTTTGAACTAGGCAAGGAATGTTTTTGACATATTTGATGAAAATATGATCCAAAACATTTATGAGAATTTTTTGGGAATTTTTGGAATAACAGAAATATAGGTTGCTTCACAACCTAGGGCAAAAAGTGCCACATGGACATGACACATAGGCAAAACTGATGAGATGGCGCCTAGTCATCACAACCCACCACAATCTACAAGGCTATGACCATCTATATTGGTCGTTAACAACTAGAAATAAGGCAGCAAACTAGCACTATTTGCTTTGTGACAATTTCGTGTAAGGAAATTACGACCTTTCTGACCAAAATGGTCGCAATGGTTTAGGGTTTGGAGCCCCCCGAACAGCTTTTCACCAATTGGTCTAAAATGGTCGTAGATCTATGACCAATTCTTCCAGGGTCACCGACAGAAGGTCACTAGTTGACATATTTCTTGTAGTGGCTCCGCGTCGTCCCCTTCCTAGGCCTCGCCGTCGTCCACCGCCCTCGTGCTCCCGGCACGGCGTGGTCAACGTGGTCAAGGAATGGCTTCCATCGGACGTGGACTGTATGTGGAGAGGCTGACAGCTGGGTCCACGGCCATAGCAAGGAAGTGCCTCCTTATTACGTGCAAAATAATTATTCCTCCACCTGACAGCGGGGACCCACCGGACGGGCCACCGTATTTCGTGAAAAAAAACGTTTCCCCCTGTCTACTAGGACCCACCAGCTACATCTTCGCACGCAAGGAAGTGCGTTCGAAAAAAAAATGATGCGCCCCCCTGACTGCTGGGACCCACCAGCTACATCTTCGCACGCAAGGAAGTGCGTCCGGGCAAAAAAATGATTCGCCCCCCTGACTGCTGGGACCCACCAGCTACATCTTCGCACGCAAGGAAGTGCCTGACAGTCGGGACCCACCTGGTCGAAGCGTACGTAGCGTTGTCATTCTGGTCGTGAACGTGTATGTACATATATACTGGTCGATGTAGAGGTGCGCACGTGTCGTAGTAGAGGCGCGCACGTAGCATGTACATGTACGTACAGCGGCCAGGGTGCAAGAAAGAAAATACGGCCACATATGTACATACGGGCGGGGTCTCGAACGCCTACTCGCGCATACGTACGGCTAGGGCTCGTGTACATGGCTGGGTCGGAACGGAGAAACAATGTCGTTGTCATGTTCATGTGGAGGCAACGGAAGGTGTCGTGTTCATGGGGAGGCAACGAAATGCGTCATGTTCATCGGGAGTCAACGGAACGCGTGGGAGCCAACTGGCTGGGTCGGAACGGAATGCATGGTCGTGTTCATCGGGAGGGCTTGGACGGAACATGCGATGGAAACGAGGCCTGGCGTATCGCACAACAGAGGAAACGGACCTGCTACATTCGTAACGGGGTCCTATTGATCGGGAGTGGTCTAGCGTACCACAAAACGAAGGAAACGGACCTCCTACGGTCGAAACGGGGGTCCTGTTGATCGGGAGGGGTGTGGCGTATCGCAAAACGGAGGAAACGGACCTCCTACGGTCGAAACGGGGGTCCTGTTGATCGGGAGGGGTGTGGCGTACCGCAAAACAGAGGAAACGGACCTCCTACGGTCGAAACGAGGGTCTTGTTGATCAAGAGCGTTGTGGCGTACGACAAAACAAACGAAACGGACTTGTGTTGGAGCGCTACGGTCGAAACAGGGGTCCTGTTCATCGGGAGGGGTGTGGGGTACCACAAAATGGGACTCCACGGTATACTGTTCATCTCCACCATCGACCTCCTCCAGCCTCCACATGCTCTTGTTCATCCAGCCTCCACCGCGCGCTACTCCACCGGCTACTGTTCAACCACCACTCCACCGTCTACTGTTCATCCAGCCCTCCACACCACGGGGTCCTATTCAACCACCCCTCCACGGGCACCCCTCCACCGTCTACTATTCATCCAGCCCTCCACCACACCACGGGGTCCTATTCATCCAAAGGCAACGCCACCGCTCACTGTT
>NC_041381.1:557694661-557751889 GCF_002162155.2 Triticum dicoccoides
TCAGCTTCATTTAGCAGCAGTAGGAAAGGAATCACTCGATCGGGTTCAGTTAACAGCCATCGATCGATCGCTCGGGTTCAGTAACGCGTAGCCTGCAGTGCAATCGCTCGGGTTCAGTTAGAGCCCAATGCCTCGCTCAGGTTCAGGTAGAGCCAATGCCTCACACACATGCGCGTACGTGTACGAGAGAAACGCGCATCGCTCGGCCCCCGACCTCACCGTAACCAGCAACTCCCCAAAAATTTCGCTTCTACCACGGTTTTTGACGTCATCGACGGCCCAAAGAATGTCATGCAGCTGCGTCTCCGGCCCGCCCAGGACGAAAAGCCCATGATTTTTTGTCATAGAAGTAGGAGCCCACCACATCTATGTTGATAACGGGTTTTGTCACAATTATCGTCATAGAAGTGTCATATGTATGACAGAAAAAAAATTCGTTCGGCTCAAAATGTCACGGATGTGTCTTTTTATGTAGTGCACCGACTAACAGAAACATTCGGTATATGTAGAATTATTCGCAGGAGGGATTCTCGGTGAATATGACCGTTGGAGCTCTCCTGGTGGACGACCAGCAGGGGCAACGGCTCCCTCAGCGGGTGAGGCGGCCTCAGCAAGGGTGATGGCCGGGGCTGCTCCGGTGGATGGTGTGCAGCCGGGGGCGCCGGCGGCCGGCCCGGATCTCGGGTGGTTCTGGCGGTTGGGAGATGATTCTGAGGGGGACGAGGAGGAGATTGAGACCCAGGCTTCCTTGGGTGTGGTGGGAGATGGGTGCCCTCGCCGCGTCTCCTCGGTGATGCCCACTGGTCGTGGGCCATCGGTTGCCCCTGGGGTGGTCGGGTGGTCGGAGGGGGGACAGGCTTAGGGCGGCATCTCTCTGGTGGATTTGCAGGGTGAGTGGGCTGGTGGCGTCGTTTCTCTGGGGGATCTGCATGGAGGGGGCTGGAGGGGCTCACTAGGTGCGACGATGGAGGATTCTGGGTGGGGCGATGGCGCGGATGGCTGGACGCTGGTGCGTCGCCGGAAGTCATGCCCGGCGGCCTGGCTGTGGCGTATGGCGGCCTCTGGGGGTGCGAAGGTGCGGGGTTCCGGACCCAAGGTATGCGATTTCCATGCGGTGATGCGTCCTGGCAGCAGTGTGGAAGGCGGATCCGGTGGGGGTGGGGCGGCGGGTGTGCCCTCCCCTCCCTCCGCCGTTCTCGCCGACGGATTTCCCCTGCCTCGATGTGGCGGTGCGACGTGAGGTGGGGGAAGCCTCCCCTAGATCTGTGCCGGTGGGCCTGTGGACTGCTTTGGGCCATTCATGCGTGGGCCCGAGGGGTGGGCCGTCTTTTGGCTTCAGCTTTGCTGAGCTGTTGGCCCGGCCGCCCCCTCCTGTTGGGCTGGCTGTATCGGGTGGACTGGGCTCTGGGCATGTGGATCAGGTGGGCTGTGTGGGTGCGTTGTCGGTCCGGCCACGACGGATAAATAGGTGGTGGTGGGTGCCCTGGTTAGATGTGGCTCTCTCTCTAGGGTTCCCTACGGCTCCTCGTGATATTAGAAAGTGGGCTTGGGTGGTGCGGTTCCTACCGGTGGCGGTAGCGCCTGCGCTGGTGGCAAGAGGGGCGAGGATGGAGAAGGAGAGAAGGCTACAAGCTCATGACCGCAGTAAGCGGCCGCAGGCGGATCCGGTGGTGGCCAAGGATGAGATGGTGCGGGCGCGGGATCTCCGTGCGTAGCTGTCGGCGCGGCGGGATGGCTCGGCTGGGGATACGTCCATTTTGCATCATGCTTTTATATCGATATTTATTGCATTATGGGCTGTTATTACACGTTATATCACAATACTTATGGCTATTCTATCTTATTTTACAAGGTTTTTCATGAAGAGGGAGAATGCCGGCAGCTGGGATTCGAGGCTGGAAAAGGAGCAAATATTGGAAACCTATTCTGCACAGCTCCAAAAGTCCTGAAACTCCAGGAAAGTCAATTTTGGAATTAATAAGAATTATTGAGCGAAAGAAGTACCATAGGGGGCCCACACACTGGCCATGAGGTTGGGGGGCGGGCCCCCTGCCTCGTGGGCCCCCAGGTGGACCTTCGGTGCCCATCTTCTGCTATATGAAGTCTTCTACCCTGGAAAAAATCATAAGAAAGCTTACGGGACGAAACTCCACCGCCACGAGGTGGAACCTTGGCGGAACCAATCTAGGGCTCCGGCAGAGCTGTTCTGCCGGGGAAACTTCCCTCCGGGAGGGGGAAATCATCACCATCGTCATCACCAATGATCCTCACCATCTCCATCAACATCTTCACCAGCACCAACTCCTCTCAAACCCTAGTTCTTCTCTTGTATCCAATCTTTTGTACCCAACCCTCCGAGTGGTACCTGTGGGTTGCTAGTAGTGTTGATTACTCCTTGTAGTTGATGCTAGTTGGTTTATCCGGTGGAAGATTATTTGTTCAAATCCTTAATGCATATTAATACCCCTCTGATCATGAACATGAATATGCTTTGTGAGTAGTTAAGTTTGTTCCTGAGGACGTGGGTGATGTCTTGCTATTAGTAGTCATGTGAATTTGGTATTCGTTTGATATTTTGATGAGATGTATGTTGTCTCTCCTCTAGTGGTGTTATGTGAATGTCGACTACATGACACTTCACCATTATTTGGGCCTAGAGGAAGGCATTGGGAAGTAATAAGTAGATGATGGGTTGCTAGAGTGACAGAAGCTTAAACCCTAGTTTATGCGTTGCTTCGTAAGGGGCTAATTTGGATCCATATGTTTCATGCTATGGTTAGGTTTACCTTAATACATATTTTGTAGTTGCGCATGCTTGCAATAGGGGTTAATCATAAGTGGGATGCTTGTCCAAGAAAGGGCAGCACCCAAGCACCGATCCACCCACATATCAAATTATCAAAGTAATGAACACGAATCATATGAGCATGATGAAAACTAGCTTGACGATAATTCCCATGTGTCCTCGGGAGCGCTTTTCTCATTATAAGAAATTGTCCAGGCTTGTCCTTTGCTACAAAAAGGATTGGGCCACCTTGCTACACTTTATTTACTTTCATTGCTTGTTACCCATTACAAATTATCCTCTCACAAAACTATCTGTTACCTACAATTTTAGTGCTTGCAGAGAATACCTTACTGAAAACTGCTTGTCATTTCCTTGTGCTCCTTGTTGGGTTCGACACTCTTACTTATCGAAAGGACTATGATAGATCCCCTATACTTGTGGGTCATCAAGACTCTTTTCTGGCGCCGTTGCCAAGGAGTGAAGCGCCTTTGGTGAGTGGAACTTGGTAAGGAAACATTTATATAGTGTGCTGAAATTTACTATCACTTGTTACTATGGAAACTAATCCTTAGAGGGGCTTGTTCGGGGAATCTTCGCCCTGGCCAGTAGAGCAAAGAGTTGCTCCTCAACCTACGGAAGCTACTGAACCTACTGAAAATGTTTACTTTGAAATTCCTTCGGGTATGATAGAGAAACTGCTAGCTAATCCCTTTGCAGGAGATGGAACATTGCATCCTGATTCACACCTTATCTATGTGCATGAAGTTTGTGGATTATTTAAGCTTGCAGGTATACCCGCTGATGTTATTAAGAGGAAGGTCTTCCCTTTATCTTTGAAGGGAGATGCATTGACATGGTTTAGGCTATGTGATGATACGTGATCTTGGGACTATAAACGATTGAAGCTGGAATTTCACCAGAAGTTTTATCCTATGCATCTTGTTCATCGTGATCGTAATTATATACATAATTTCTGGCCTCGCGAAGGAGAAAGCATTGCAAAAGCTTGGGGGAGGCTTCAGTCAATGTTATATTCATGCCCCAATCATGAGCTCTCAAGAGAAATGATTATTCAAAAAATTTATGCACGGCTTTCTCTCAATGATCGCACCCTGCTCGATACTTCCTAGGCTGGTTCTTATATGTTGAAGACTATTGAATTCAAGTGGGACTTATTGGAAAGAATTAAGCGCAACTCTGAAGATTGGGGTTCCGACGATGGTAAGGAGTCAGGTATGACACCTAAGTTTGATTGTGTTAAGTCTTTTATGGATACCGATGCTTTTCGTGGATTTAGCACTAAATATGGATGTCGGGGGTTGGGTGCGACATATGCCAAAGGATGGCTTATCATCGTGGGAGCGAGTAGAACGTCGCCGGTGCCAGGTAACGGGATTAGGCGAAGGCATGCACGCCGACGAATCTTACCCAACTTCGGGGCTCTCCGGGGAGATAACACCCCTACTACTGCTCTGCGGGGTCTCCGCATGATCACTAAGGCGTAGTGACTACAAGGTTGCTCCTAGAGCTGTATTCTGGAGGTGGAAGGAGGCAAGGCTAGCCTTCTTCTTCCTATGTGATCTGGTCTAAGGCTAATGGATGCGAACCCTTTGCATGGGTGCCCCGGGGGGTTTATATAGGCCTACCCCCCGGGGATACAATAGTAATCCGGCTGGGCGCGGGTCCCAGCCGTCTGTCTCACAGGCCGCCGTCTTCTTCGCCGATTGATGGGGCCCGCCGACTCACGGACCCCACCGGCGAGTCCGGCACTGTACCCGTGCTTCTGATGATGCAGGCTTGGTCATTGGGTCGTGGCAACAGTGCCGCCGTCTATCGGGCGATCACTGTTGTTACTCCCCATCTTGTCTGGTTAATGGCGCGTGGGACCCGTGAGATTGGCTGGCCGACTCCGGGGAGCCGACTCCCACGGGGCCGCCTTCGAGGCGTACCCGCCGTCTTTAGCTCTCACTGACTGGCGGGCCCGCCGTCTCTGAGCCGTATAGGTAGGCCATCGTGGCCACAGTGCACCGCGCACTGTGGCCGAGGTCAGGTCTTGCATGGCTACAGTGCCGGGCCACGCCGGAGATCTCCGGCGGTACGGCACACTGTAGCCACGCCGACCCCTCGCAAGCAGGAGGTGACGGCCACGCAGTGGTCGTACCCGCAATGAGTGTAGAGTCGCGGGCCGACTCTCTATAGCCGGCTCCTCTGGAAGTCGCCGGCCATGAGTCGACCCACCTGCGAGTCATCATCTGAGACTCGGTTCATCTGGGAGTCGTCATCTGAGACTCGGCTCATCTGGGAGTCGTGATCTGAGACTCGGTTCATCTGGGAGTCGTCATTTGATAGTCGGTTCATCTGGGAGTCGTCATCTGAGACCCGGCTTTGAGGGGCGTGGCCTGCCCCGATGTCTTGAAAGGTTCTAGGGCTCAGGTCAGCCTACCCGTGGCCCATTACTCCGATGGTAGTCCCCGAAGCTGGTGAGGCTCCGAGAGTGACTCGCTAGGGGGCCTCAACAGTTTCATTCTTCCGGTGGTTGGATCTAGGCTTCGTTTACCGTCTTCCTCTGGGCCGTCTATCCGTAGTCGGATTCGTAGAGGGCCGTCTTGCTCTGTGGAGAGCTCGAAAGTCGTGGCGGGAGACCTGGCGGCGTGCTTGATACGCTTCCCTGCTGCTGCCCACCGCGGCCCTATCGCGCGGCGCCACGCAGCAGGGACAGTCTGCCGTCCCACGCGCGCGACGGGACGGGCTTTCAGGCGGGGCCCGCCACTACCACGCCTTGGCACGCGAACGGATCCGCTGCGGCCGCGCGAGCGGTTATGCTTCCCACGCCGTTACTGCACGCAGTAACTTCGTGGGGTAAATCGTGGGGCGGCGTGGGGCTCTGGGCGCAGTTAATCCCATGCCCGCCCCCTCGGCTTCTCATCCTCCAAGGCTATAAGTAGGGGGGAGTGGAGCGGCATAGCACGCGCGCCCATATCCGTCGACCCCCGCTTCCTCTTGCTTCCTCTCTTCTTCTTGCCGCCGGCGAGCAGAACCACACAGCACCAGCCAGCGATGAGCTCCTCCTCCGCCGCCGCGGCTCCGGCTGTGCGTTCCGGCGCGTGGGACGGCTCGGAGGTCGACGACGACCTCATTGAATTCCTCCTCAAGACGCGCCGGCTCCCCGGCGCACACCTCGTGCAGGCCCGCACTGCGCCGGCGAAGGAAATATCGCCGGCACCGGAGGAGGGCGAGCGGTTCATCTTCCGCTCGCACCTCATGCGCGGCCTGGGGCTGCCGGCGAGCGGCTTCTTCTGCTCCTTCTTGGAGTTTCACAGCCTCCAACCGCACCACCTCACCCCGAATATGGTGGTGCTGCTCTCCGCCTTCGCCATTTTGTGCGAAGGTTTCCTCGGTGTTCTCCCCACCATCGAGCTGTGGGGAGAATTCTTCTCTTCTAAGCTCGGCACGCACGACGCCGGCGTGTCGGCTCAGTGCGGTGCCTTCATCGTGATGCGGCACTCGACGGCCGACAACCACTTCCCTTCCATCTCGCTGATCAAGTCGGTGAGGATGCGGCAGTGCTCATACTTCTACATGAAGAACCTCGCCTCCGACGGCGACTGGGTTAATCTGCCGGCTTACGAAGCCGGCCCCCCAGCTGGGAGGCTCCCCAGCTGGTCTCATCGGGTCAAGACGCTGACTCCCGCCAGAGCCGCTGCCGTAGCGCGACTCCGAGTCTTGACGCAGTCAGAGGGCCTCGTCGGGTCCGACTTGCTGGCCGCCTTCGTGGCGCGCCGAGTTTTCCCGCTCCAAGGTCGGCCTCACCTGATCTGTCAGATGAGCGGCCTCCGAGACCCAAGTCGGATGAGCACCAAGGAGATGCCCCGCGCGTAGGTGGCGAACATGGTGAATCATATCACGAACTCCGAGTTCGGGGAGGACTGGCAGTTCGGCAAGGAGCCGTACTCGCGCGACAACCCCCCACCAGTGGTAAGTCGCATCTCCTTATTGCTTTGTCTTCTTTGCGGCCGAATCTGGTTTCTGATTCTCGTTGGTTTCTTCTGAACTAGAACCCCCTCATGTAGCCTGCAGCCGGTGCCACGAGACAACCCTGCAAGTTTGTCCCCGATCATGCGGAGAGCGACGTCGACGACCCCGACTTGGGGGCGGCGGCGATGGAAGCCGACGCCGAAGGCGGGGGAGGAGGAGCGGTAGGCGGCTTCAGGCCCTCGTCCACCTTCGCCGACTGGCCTGATGACGACGCCGAAGGGGAAGTCGCCCCGCGCCACCAGTCGAGGGTTGGCTCGTCGGGCGCCGGCTCCTCCGCTGGCCTGGCTGGCCAAGGCGGCGCGAAGAGGCGTCACGCCGGGCCGAGTGCGCCCGGTGGTAAGTTGAATAAGTTCAAGGGGGCGGCCACCGCGACCAAACGGGAGGAGGCGGCCGCGAAGGCCAACCGCTTTCGTAGGGAAGTGAGAAGGCCGCCGCTAGTCTCTGCGTAAGTTTTTATGCTTTTTTATTTTCCTTCGGTGAATCTTGTCAGAGTCTTCTTTTATACTCCTTCCATTCTTCTTCAGGGCCCCCCATTCCCTTGAGAGAGTCGCCGTCCCCTCTGTCATGGGGTCGGCAGAGACGTCCGCCAATACTCGGCGGGTCGACCCCGCCGCCGACCTCCGGGAGGCGAGGGAGTGAAATGCGCGGGAGAAGTGCGACGAGGAGGAGGCCGACCTTCTGGAGAAGGCGGAGGCCGAGAAGGCGGCCGCCTCCGCCCAGAAGAAGCTGGAGGATGCCGAAGCCGCTCTTGCGGCGGGACGACGAGCCGAGGAGGCTGCGCGTCGCCAATCGGCGATGCTCGTCCCCCCACTGTCCTCGGCACCGCCGCCTCCAGAGTTTATGGGACAGACCGGAGAGGCCGGCACCGAGAACCCCGTCATGGAGAAGGAGAGCGGCGAGGCCTCCATGTCGGACACTCTCGTGCCGCTACTGCCGCCTCCACCGCCGTCTGGGAGAACGCACGGCAAGCAGCCAGCGGGTCCGTCGGAGCCGCCGACCGCGGACGAGTCCGAGGCGAGGCTGCTTCTCCAAGTCGCCTCGCCGGTGCGCTGACATCTTGAGAGGGCAACCTCGGTGCCACGACCTCGGGAGACCAGCTCCGCTAGCTCGGCAGCCCTAGATGCTGAGGCAACAAGCGCCGCGCCCATCGGGTGGTTGCGCGGAGGCGGCACTGGGCCGCTGAATCAAGCGCTTCTGGACATTCAGGCGAAGCTGCGCACTGAAGGCGGCGCCCTTCAAACTTGCACCAGGGCGCATCTGGCAGCGCGGACGGCCGTCCGAGTACGTTTCCTTCTTCTTTTTGATTCTTGTTTTTCTCTGTGGGGGCGCGCCAGCGCACCCACTGGGTGTAGTCCGCGAGTTTCGGGCCGGCTGCTGAGCAGGCGGGTTGGAACTCCCTCTGGCGAGTTCCAAGTACTTATTTTGTCTGACATCGTTGTTTGCAGGAGTATCACAACCTCCGTGCCACTGCCTTCAACCGCAATGTTGAGGAGTTGAGCAAGCGGACTGCCGACTTGGCGGAAAGCCAGAGTAAGTTCTTTTCCCTCTCTTCTTCGCGGGGGTGCGCTGGCGCACCCGCGGGCTGTAGTCCCCAAGATTCGGGCCGACTACTGAGCAGTTGGGCCGGGTCTTCCGGGCGACCTTCTTTGCTGACGACTTATTTGTCTCTTTCTTTCGTGTTTCAGGGGCCAACGCTACTCTTCAGGGGCAGCTGGGTGAAGTTAACACCGCCTTGCGTGCCAAGGGGGAGGAGTGCAGCAAACTTGCTGCGGAGCGCGATCTACTTGCTGCGCAGCTGGCCGAGCAGAAGGAGCTGCTCAAGAAGGTGCAGGACGAGGCCGAGAAGAAGGAGGCCGCTCTCCTGGCCGAGTTCGAGAGCGAACGCTCCTCCTGGACCGACAGGGAGGCGATGCTGACTTCCGGCTTCTACGAGATTGAGGATATCATCGATGGTGAGCTTTCTTTCTTTGAATTTCCGACTATGTGTCAGGCTGACTTCTGATTTTTCGACTTGCTTCTTTTTTGTCCTGGTAGACTTCTTCCCTGGCCACTCGCAGGCAGTCCCTCTGGCCATCGAGGCTGATCGTGCGGCGCGAAGGGAAAATGGTGAGGTGATTGCCACCAACGCTCCCTAGACCGTCGATGAGCAGCTTCTGAGCATCGAGGCCCGTCTTCGTCCGGCCCACCAGCGGATGCGCCGTCTTCAGCGTGCCGGCGCCCAGGCGGTTGCCGCTTTGTGGCCAGACATGCTGGCTCTGCGCACCGCCAGTCGGACCGCCGACTGGCTGGAAGTCGCCGCCGGCCATCTTGAAGCTTGGAAGGGTTCCTCGGCCCAGGCCGGAGCGCGCCGGGCCTTGGAGTTCGTCAAGGCATGGTATCCGGGGCTGGACCTGGACCATCTGGCTGCATTCCGGTCAGAGGCCCAGGCCGAGCTGGAGGCTGTGGAGGGCGCCCTTGTCGAGCGTGCGGCGGCCATCGCCGAGTACACGGACACCAATGTCTTCGTCCCCGAGCGGGCTAAAGGCAGCGAGGAAGTGCCGCCAGAGTGGTTCGGGATGAACCCGAAATATGGCGAGGACTCGGCGGAGGTGATTGACTCCAGCACCGAGGAAGAAGGCGAGGCGGAGGACGAAGGCGAGACAGAGGTGCCAGAAGGCGGAGCGGGCGACCAGCCTCAGCTCGACCGCGCCTCTAGCAACGAGCCGCATCCGACCGGGCCAACTGCCGCTGGCGGCGATCAAGCCGAGACTGCCCAGCCGACTGCCCCGGCGCCTGACACCGCCGTCTCCTCCGACCCTCCGAACTCGTCTGCTGCTCCTTAGGCTGCCTTCTGGCTTTATTTATCTGTTCTAGAAGGTCTTTGATGAATTTGTTAATTTGCACAATTCCACCCTCGGGGTGTATTTTAAACTTCTGTCTGAAGATTCGGCCAATGGGCCTATGGTTATGTAAATGTTAATCCGAGTCCTATCTTTCCTTGCTCATTGCTCCTTTGGCTTTTTCCTTTGCCGCCTTCCCCTAGTTGCCGCTTTGCCAGCCGGCAGACCGCTCCACGGACTGCCGCTGGGCCAAATGCCTAGCTACTTTGGGGAAAGCAAGTGCTTGCCTTTCTTTGGAGTTTATTTAACAAGTTGGATAGAAAGCAGCAAGCCGAATACTAGCGAGTCGGCTTGTAAGAAAGGGGGGCTGGAAACCGGCTTAAGCTATGTTGATGTTTTGGGTCCTTAGCAATTTTTCGTGTGGACGCCCATTCATCCTTACTCCTGCTTACCAAACAGTCGCTCTGCGAGCTGCGGCTTCCAGCAGGAGACGGCTTAGGCGTCGCACACTACTTGTCCGACTTCGGGAAACATTTCATAGCGCCAGACGGCGAGTCCCTGGGCCGACTAGTCGAACCCGGCGCTAAGCAGCATATCAAGAAGTAGCATACTTGAAGGCATAATTCTTATCATACAGATAATCAAAAGGGGCAGTCCCTGAGCTCGTCTCGGGGGGCCCGAAGTCTCGGTACATTAATACAAAAGGGTAGTGTGATACATACTGAATCAACTGTAAAACCTTCGGAGGATGTTTGCATTCCATGGTCGTTCCGACTCTTTGCCGGAATCGTCTCTCTTGCGAGCTCGGGGCTTCTGAACATCGATCAGGTAGTAGGAGTCATTGCCCAACACCTTGCTGACAATAAAGGGGCCTTCCCAAGGTGCCGACAACTTGTGCTGGACGGCTGTCCGCTGGATCAATCAGAGCACAAGGTCGCCCTCTTGGAAAGATCTTGGCTTGACCTTCCTGTTGTAGTATCGGCGCAGGCTCTGCTGGTAGATGCCGGACCAATTGAGTGCCAATAGCCGGCCCTCTTCCAGCAGATCGACGCCGTCTTGACGTGCTTCTTCTGCTTCCTCCTCGGTGTACATGGTGACTCGCGGGGAGTCGAATTCTATGTCTGTCGGGATGACGGCTTCAACACCGTAGACGAGGAAGAAAGGTGTGAAGCCGGTTGACTTGTTTGGAGTCGTGCGCAGACTCCAGAGGACGGCTGGCAGCTCCTCGAGCCAACAGCCGGCCGAGCGCTCCAGTGGTTCAACCAGGTGGGGCTTGATGCCGGATAGGATGAGGCCGTTTGCTCGCTCTACTTGGCCGTTTGACTGCGGATGGGCGACGGACGCTAAGTCCAGTCGGATGCCCTGTGTAGCGCAGAAACGGGCCAAGGCTCCTTTGGCAAAATTTGTGCCATTGTCGGTGATGATGCTATGTGGTATGCCGTACCGAGTCGTAATGTCGGCGATGAAGGTTACTGCAGTCGGACCATTCAATTTCTTGATGGGTTTTGCTTCTATCCACTTGGTGAACTTGTCCACTACGACAAGTAGGTGAGTTAGGCCGCCTCGTGCCATCTTGAATGGTCCCACCATGTCCAGGCCCCAAACCGCAAAGGGCCAGGCGATGGCAATGGTCTTGAGCGCCGAAGCCGGCTGGAGCGGCTTGGAACGGAACATCTGGCACCCTTTGAAGTTTTGGACTAATTCTTTGGCCTCTTCCAGGGCAGTCGGCCAGAAGAATCCGTGTCGGAAGGCTTTGGCGACGAGTGCCCTTGAAGCCGCATGATGGCCACACTCGCCTTCATGGATGTCTCTGAGAATTGCTTGGCCTTGTTCTGCCTCGACACAGCATTGGTAGATACCAGCAACACTGTGCCTGACCAGCTCTCTGTTGAGTATGGTATAGGCTGCCGCTCGGCGTTGCACTTGCCGAGCCAGGATTTCATCAGCTGGCAGCTCTCTGTTTACTAGGAGCTTGAGGATGGGCTGGGCCCATGAGGGTGCTGCTACTTCTTCGATTGCCACTATTGCGACTTGGACAAGGGTGGCTGGGCTGGGAGGCGGCGGGCTGGGATCCGCGACCGCTTGCTGGGTCGATGAAGTCCCCGGGCCGACTGGAGCAGTCCCTGGGCCGAGTTCTAGAGTCTTCAGGCTGACTGTCGTAGTCCCCGGGCCGGGTTCTGAAGTCCCCGGGCCGGCTTTGACTGCGGTATTTTTGGAGCCGTCTGCTGGTGCTCTTGAGTCGGATCCGACTTCTTCGGGGGGAGCTAGCATCAAAATGGAGTCTGATTCTTGCGAAGGCTTGATAGACGGCTTGAGGAGGCGCTGAAGGGCGACGCCGGATGGTATTGCTTGACGGGTGGAGCCGACTCGTGCCAGGGCATCCGCTTGGTCATTGTCATTTCTTGTAATGTGAAGGAATTCACACCCCTCGAAATATCCGCTGAGTTGCTGCACCAGGAAGTGGTAGCTCGCCATGTTTGCGTCTTTGGCGTCCCAGTCACCAGATGACTGCTCGACCACCAAATCGGAGTCGCCGTAGCACAGGATCCGGCGGATGCCGAGTTCTTTGGCAAGCCGGAGCCCATGAACGAGCGCCTCATATTCGGCAACATTGTTGGAGGCGGCGAAGTGGATCTGCAACGCGTACTTGAGCTTGTCGCCTTTGGGGGAGGTGAGGACGACGCCGGCTCCAGGCCGGTGCGCATCTTGGAGCCATCGAAATGCATTCGCCAATGGGTGGAGTCAGGTGCTGGCGGCAGGTACTGGGTCTCGGCCCAGTCGACAAGGAAGTCAGCCAGTGCTTGTGACTTGATGGCAGTGCGGGGCTGGTAGGAGATGGTGTAGGGAGCCAAATCTATGGCCCACTTGGCTACTCGGCTTGAAGCATCACGGCTTCCGATGATCTCGGCCAGTGGAGCGGTGCAAACCACAGTGATTGGATGTTCTTGAAAGTAAGGCTTTAACTTCTTGGCGGCGAAATGCACGCCGTAGCACATCTTCTGGTAGTGGGGGTAGTTCTCCTTGGAGGTCGACAGTACCTCGCTTAGGTAATATACCGGTCTCTGGACAGGGAGCGCCTTGCCTTCCTCCTTGCGCTCGACTACGACAACTGTGCTGACTACCCGGCTGGTGGCGGCAATGTATAGGAGCAGCTCTTTGGGAGTCGGAGCCACCAGCACTGGGGGAGTAGTCAACATCTTCTTCAACTCGAGAAATGCTTCATCCGCCTTGTGGTGCCACTCGAAGAAGGTGGTCTTCTTCATCAGTTGGTACAAAGGGAGAGCCTTCTCGCCCAGTAGACTGATGAATCGGCTGATGGACGCCAAGCAGCCGGTGAACTTCTGCACATCTAGCAGTCGGCGGGGGACTGCCATCCTCTCGATGGCTTTGATCTTTACAGGGTTGCACTCTATGCCGCGTTCAGAGACCAGGAAGCCAAGGAGCTAGCCAGCTGGTACTTCGAAGACGCACTTCTCCGGATTGAGCTTGATCTGGAATCGGCGCAGATTCTCAAAGGTTTCTTGGAGGTCTTCCAACAATGTTCCCCGCTTTTCCGTCTTCACTACCACATCATCCACGTAGACGTGGGCATTTCTGCCGAGTTGCTTGAGGAGGCACTTCTGCATGCAATGCTGAAAGGTGGCGCCGGCATTCCTCAAGCCGAACGTCATAGTCAGGTAGCAGAAGGCTCCAAACGGCGTGATGAAAGCAGTCTTCAGTCTATCTGTCGGGTTCAGCTTGATCTGGTGATATCCTGAATATGCATCTAAGAAGCTCAATAGCTCGCATCCGGCTGTGTAGTTTATCACCTGGTCAATTCTTGGTAGGGCAAATGGATCTTTGGGGCAAGCTTTGTTGAGGCTTGTGTAGTTGATACACATCCGCCACTGCTTGTTCTTCTTCAGCACTAGGACCGGGTTCACCAGCCATTCTGGAAAGAACACCTCCATAATGAAGCCGGCCGCTAGGAGTCGGGCTATCTCTTCTCCAACAACTCTTCTTTTCTCTTCTGACAGGCGGCGCAAGGGCTGCCTGACAGGCTTCACATCAGATCGGACATGTAACTTGTGCTCGGCGAATTCCGTCGGTACACCCGGCATGTCTTTAGGGGACCATGCAAAGATGTCTCGATTCTCACGGAGGAAATCGATGAGCTCGCCTTCCTATTTGCCGTCTAGGTTTGCGCCTATGACAGCGTGCCTCTCTGGGTGCTCCGGGTCCAAAGGTATCCTCTTTGTTTCTTTAGCCGGCTTGAACGAACCATCAGCTTCCGACTCCTTGGGGTCGGGCGACATCTCTGGCTGCTTGCCGGCCATCGCCACAACCCGATCAAGGAGCCGCCTTTCAGCTGCGATCACCAGGGACTCGGCCAACCGACTGCTCTCAGCCGCGCAGGCGGATGACTTCTTGTAGTCGCCAGCCACGGTCAGAATCCCCTTTGAACTCGGCATCTTCATCTTGAGGTAGGCATAGTGGAGGACCGCCATGAACTTGGCTAAGGCAGGTCGGCCAAGCAGTGCTTGGTATGGGCTTTCAAGGTCCACCACTTCGAACCAGACTGGCTCTCGGCGAAAATGATCTTTTTCTCCGAAGAGGACGTCTATCTAGACTTGCCCATCGGGGAGCAGGAAAGGCCAGGTACAATGCCGTGGAAAACAGTTTGGCTGCTTTGAAGCGGTTTCTGCTTGATTCCTAATATCTCCATGGTATCCTTGTACATGATGTTGATGCTGCTGCCTCTGTCTATCAACACTCGCGAGAAGCGAGCGGCCCGCCTATCAGTGGCCAAGGTTGCACTCAGAACCAAGGCGTAGGAGCCCGGATTCGGCATCACCTTTGGGTGATCTGCTCTTCTCCAACTGATAGGCTTCTCAGACCAATGCATAAACTCCGGAGTATCTGATGCTACTGCATTTACTTCTTGCTGCTGCAACCGTCTGCTGCGTCGATCATCAGCCATACTGGTGAACACCACATAAGCTCCATGCTCATCGGGGTATTCATCTTGTACGGCGCCGACTGGCCTGGCCGCCAGCTGTTGAGGCGGCTGTGGAGGCGGTGGCCCAGCAGGCAGAGGAGGAAGGAGGCCGTCTCCCTTGGCGATTCTGGTGAGCCAGTGGAATTTCCGGGTGGTATGGTTTGATGGCTTCGCACCGCTATGGAACTTGCAGGGACCATCCAGAGTCTGCTCGTAAGAGAAGGCTGGCAACCAGTTGGACTTGCCGCCTTTCTGCCGCTTCACCGGAGGCTGCCCCTCAGGCTGTCGGTCTTCGACTGTCGCGACCTGCCGACTGCTGGAAGTCAGCTGTGGGGCCTTGCACTTGTGATCATTCTGCTGCTGTCGCCGGCTGGTGTCTCCGGCCGGAGTTCTGGGAGCTTGAGGGGCCACCTTGCCAGTCGCACTAACTTGAATCTCTGTCTTCATGGAAGAGTCGGCCGTGGCATATTTGTCTGCGATGACCAGCAACTCGTCGAGGGTCTCGGGCTCGTCGCAGAGGAGCCAGTGCTTGAGGAGGGTGCCTTCTCTACACTTGGCGGTGAAGTACTCGATAGCCTGCACCTCGTGCACTCCCTCGCAGGAGTTCCGAAGCTCGCCCCATCGCATGAGGTAGTCGCGTGTCGACTCGTCTTGGCATTGCACGCAAAAGGAGAGTTGTCGTGGCTTGGGGGGCCGCTTGTACGTGCTGGTGAAGTTGCGGACGAAAGCTTCGGTGAAGTCGACCCAACTTTTGATGCTGCGGGGCTTCAAACTGTTCAACCATGTCCGGGCCGTGCCCTGGAGCATTAGCGAAACGTACTTCACGGCAACACGCTTGTTGCCGTTTGCTATGTTGACGGCTGTGGAGTAGTCAACTAGCCAATCTTCTGGCTTCACGGAGCAGGTGTATTTGGGCGTGTCCTGGGGGAGCGTGAATCCTTTGGGGAAGGGCTCATCTTGGATGCGGGGCCCAAAGCAGGCTGGACCCAGCTCGTCTTCTTCTTCCAGCGCCAGGGATCGATGGAGTCGGACGATCCGATGGCGTGCGTCGTTCTCTCAGACTCCCTCTCGACGGCCAAGGCGGTTGCCGAGAGTCGGATGCTTGATAGGCAGTGGGGAGACTCGTCTTTCCCTTCGTGGTGGGGGAGGCAGGTAGTCGCCCTGCCGCTCCACTGCTCTTGGGCGGCCGTCTTGGTCGCGCTCGATGGTGATGCGAGTCCGACTGTGGCTGACAGCCGGGTCCTTCTCTTTCCTTCCGCGGGCTCCGCCAGTTGGCGTCCGAGACGTCGCGCCTTGATCTCCGCGGGGAGGTAAGTTGTCATTTTGTCGTTGCGGCGCCTCCGTGCGGCAGCCGGCTTCGTTCTGTGCGGCAGCCGCTTTGAGGAGTCCCTGGACTCGCTCGGTCATTAGGTGGCGCTCTTCGCCTTCGAAGTTGTCTAGCTCGTCTGCTGCCGCCTGAGTGGCACGGATGTTCTCCGCAGGCGTGGGATATACGGGGCGATCGGCCCCGAACAGGTTGGCGACGGCCGCGCCGCGTTGTCGGACCGCTCCTAGACGGCTAGGCCCAGTCGGCGCTGGCGAGCCGCCCACAGCGCGATCCATCTCACGTTGGTAGGCCTCCGACAAGCGTCTCATGCTTGCCAGCTTCTTTGCGCCTTTGAAAAGCTGAAGGGGGCGTGCCTCCAGCGTCTGGGCATCAGCATCCTCCAGAATGGGCGTCGTCAGGTCTCGCAGAGCCGCGTCGAGCGGGTCATGAGCTCCTTCACCGGAGCGCTCGCCATGACTGATGACGAGCACTTCCGTGATGGCGCTTCCGCCACTCGCCTCGCGAGGGAGTGGCTCGTCGTAGATCACCATGTTGGAGGGGAACGTGTCGAGCGACAGGCCGTCGGAGTCGACCAGCATCGGGTTGGTGGAGCCTACGGACTCCAAGTCCACGGCAGGCTCGCCGGTGATGTGGAGATGGTCGAAGAGACCCGCGATGAGGCTTTCGGGGCCGCCCATGCCTGCATCGGATGCAGGCTCGTCAGAGATGCTAACCTCGCCGAGAAGGTCAGTGAGGCAGCTCGCCGCGCAGGCGTCGTCGACGCTTTGCAGCGCATCAGGGCAAGCGCCATCGGGCGTGCCGGGCTGGCTACGCTCGCGGGGGAGGAAAAGGGTTCCCGTCCAAAGCAGGTCTCCGGACAACAGTGCACCTCGCCCCATGGTGGGCGCCAAATGTCGGGGGTTGGGTGCGACATATGCCAAAGGATGGCTTATCATGGTGGGAGCGAGTAGAACGTCGCCGGTGCCAGGAAACGGGATTAGGCGAAGGCATGCACGCCGACGAATCTTACCCAGCTTCGGGGCTCTCCGGGGAGATAACACCCCTACTGCTGCTCTGCGGGGTCTCCGCATGATCACTAAGGCATAGTGACTACAAGGTTGCTCCTAGAGTTGTATCCTGGAGGTGGAAGGAGGCAAGGCTAGCCTTCATCTTCCTATGTGATCTGGTCTAAGGCTAATGGATGCAAACCCTTTGCATGGGTGCCCAGGGGGGTTATATAGGCCTACCCCCCGGGGATACAATAGTAATCCGACTGGGTGCGGGTCCCAGCCGTCTGTCTCACAGGCCGCCGTCTTCTCCGCCGACTGATGGGGCCCGCCGACTCGCGGGCCCCGCCGACGAGTCCGGCACTGTAGCCGTGCTTCTGATGATGCAGGCTTGGTCATTGGGTCGTGGCAACAGTGCCGCCGTCTATCGGGCGATCACTGTCGTTACTCCCCATCTTGTCTGGTTAATGGCGCGTGGGACCCGTGAGAGGGGCTGGCCGACTCCGGGGAACCGACTCTGACGGGGTCGCCTTCTGGGCGTACCCGCCGTCTTTTAGCTCTCACTGACTGGCGGACCCGCCGTCTGTGAGCCGTATAGGTAGGCCATTGTGGCCACAGTGCGCCATGCACTGTGGCCGAGGTCAGGTCTGGCATGGCTACAGTGCCGGGCCACGCCGGAGATCTCCGGCGGTACGGCACACTGTAGCCACGCCGACCCCTCGCAAGCAGGAGGTGACGGCCACACCGTGGTCGTACCCGCAATGAGTGTAGAGTCGTGGGCCGACTCTCTATAGCCGGCTCCTCTGGAAGTCGCCGGCCATGAGTCGGCCCACCTAGGAGTCGTCATCTGAGACTCGGTTCATCTGGGAGTCGTGATCTGAGACTCGGCTCATCTGGGAGTCGTGATCTGAGAATCGGCTCATCTGGGAGTCATGATCTGAGACTCGGCTCATCTGGGAGTCATCATCTGAAACTCGGTTCATCTGGGAGTCGTCATCTGAGACCCGACTTTGAGGGGCGCGGCCTGCCCCAATGTCTTGAAAGGTTCTGGGGCTCGGGTCAGCCTACCCATGGCCCATTACTCCGACAATGGACTTGACTCTGAGATAGTACCTTCTTTTTGTGAATCTTTTGCTACTCACGTTGATCTCTATAAGGAGAAGCCGTTTAAATATAATCCTCCCATTGAAGTAAAAGTAGTTGCACCTGTTACAGTTGAAGAAAAGATTATCACTTATAATGATCTTATTGTTCCTACTACTTATGTTGAGAAACCGCCTTTCCCTGTTGGGATAAAGGATCATGCTAAAGCTTCAACTGTTGTTCGTAAGAGTAATACTAGAACATATACACTGAGGGAGTCCTGGACTAGGGGTGTCCGGATAGCCGAACTATCATCATCGGCCGGACTCCAAGACTATGAAGATACAAGATTGAAGACTTCGTCCCGTGTCCGGATGGGACTTTCCTTGGCGTGGAAGGCAAGCTTGGCGATACGGATATGTAGATCTCCTACCATTGTAACCGACTCTGTGTAACCCTAGGCCTCTCCGGTGTCTATATAAACCGGATGGCTTTAGTCCGTAGGACGAACAACAATCATACCATAGGCTAGATTCTAGGGTTTAGCCTCCTTGATCTCGTGGTAGATCTACTCTTGTAATACCCACATCATCAATATCAATCAAGCAGGACGTAGGGTTTTACCTACATCAAGAGGACCCGAACCTGGGTAAAACATCGTATCCCTTGTCTCCTGTTACCATCCGCCTAGACGTACAGTTCGGGACCCCTACCCGAGATCCGCCAGTTTTTACACCGACATTGGTGCTTTCATTGAGAGTTCCTCTGTGTCTTCACCGATAGGCTCGATGGCTTCTTCGATCATCAACAACAACGCAATCCAGGGTGAGACCTTCCTCCCCGGACAGATCTTCATATTCGGCGGCTTTGCACTGCGGGCCAATTCGCTTGGCCATCTGGAGCAGATCGAAAGCTACGCCCCTGGCCGTCAGGTCAGATTTGGAAGTTTGAACTTCACGGCTGACATCCGCGGGGACTTGATCTTCAATGGATTCGAGCCACAGCCGAGCGCGCCGCGCTATCCCGATGGGCATGACTTAGCTCTGCAGCCGAACAGTAACCTGGAGGCCGCACACGAGTCCGGTCCGATCTTCAATTCGGAGCCGGCTGCGCAGATCGAGGATGGGTGGCTAGACACCGCCTCGGGGGCTGCAACCTCTACGGCGATAGAGCCGAACACTGACCTTGTCCCTCATGAAGCTCGTGACTCCAAGGTGCCGGACTCCTCACTGAACTCCGAACCTCCCGCGCCCCCTCCAATCGAATCCGATTGGGCGCCGGTCATGGAGTTCACTGCCGCAGACATCTTTCAACACTCACCTCTCGGCGACATCTTGAGTTCGCTAAAGTATCTCTCGTTATCAGGAGAGCCCTGGCCGGACTGCGGTCAGGACAGTTGGGATGCGGACGACGAAGAAATTCACAGCCCACCCACCACCCACTTAGTAGCCACTGTCGATGATCTAACCGACATGCTAGACATCGACTCCGAAGACATCGACGATATGGACGACGATGCCGGAGACGACCAAGAACCAGCACCTACTGGGCACTGGAAAGCCACCTCATCATATGACATATACATGGTGGATACACCAAAAGGAAGCGACAACGAGGAACAACAGGACGTGGCGAAGGACAACTCCCCCAACAAACAACCAAAACGGCGATGCAAGCGCCGCCCGAAGTCCCGCCTTGATAACAACGGCACCCATACTGACCCAACCTTAGAGCAGGGTGAAGCGGTGGACGACGAACATGCCACCAAGCAACCATCCGAACAGGATGGATTGGACAAGCAACCCATCCCCAGCGAAAACAATAGTCCAGACAATCTCACGCCCGACAGACCACCAGAGCATAAGAACCTTCATAAAAGGCTCGTCGCCATTGCAAGAAGTTTGAAGAAGCAAAAGCGGACGCTCAAAACAGCGGAGGACGCACTCAGAATGAGATGGAGCAAAGTACTCAATACCGCAGATAAATACGGCAATATTCACCAGGCGAAGAGCTACCCGAAGCGCAAGTTGTTGCCCGAATTTGACGAGGAGGCCGTAGAGCCCCCGCAGTCAAAAAACAAAGACGCCGCCTGGCCGGATAGATGACCAGATGATAGGCTAAGAGCGGCAAGGGGCGCCGCACACAAGCCGGCACACGATCCACATAAAGATCCTCGCAAAAAAGATGGCTCGGTCAGGTCCATCTATGGGCCAAAAAAGAAGGCTCCATGGAGCAATACAACCCGCCGAGTGTTTGAAGACAACCGCACACCTAAATACAGGGGCGCCGCACACCCACTATGTTTCACCGATGAGGTACTGGACCATGAATTTCCAGCGGGATTCAAACCCGCCAACATAGAGGCATATGACGGAACAACAGACCCCAGAGTCTGGATTGAGGATTATATCCTACACATACATATGGCTAGAGGAGATGATCTCCATGCCATAAAATACCTACCCCTCAAACTCAAAGGGCCAGCTTGGCATTGGCTCAAAAGCCTCCCAGAAAATACCATTGGAAGTTGGGAAGAGCTCGAGGATGCGTTTCGAGCAAATTTTCAGGGGACTTATGTCCGCCCTCCGGATGCAGATGATTTAAGTCACATAACTCAGCAGCCGGGAGAGTCAGCACGAAAATTTTGGAATGGGTTCCTCACCAAAAAGAACCAAATAGTCAACTGTCCGGACACCGAAGCCTTAGCAGCCTTTAAGCACAACGTCCGAGACGAATGGCTCGCCAGACACCTCGGCCAGGAAAAACCAAGAACAATGGCTGCACTCACAAGCCTCATGACCCGCTTTTGCGCGGGGGAAGACAGCTGGCTGGCTAGATGCAGCACCAGCGACCCGAGTACATCCGAAGTCAGGGATGGAAATGGGAAATCACGATGCAGAAAAGATCAGCGCCGGAATAAGGAAAATGGCCCAAATAGCACGGCGGTCAACGCCGGATTCAAAAGCTCTCGGCCAAATAATAAAACACTGCCCCTCAAGGACAACAGTGACGAGCTATCCAACCTAAACAAAATTTTGGATAGGATATGTCAAATACATAGTACCGCCGGGAAGCCTGCAAACCATACCCACAGAGATTGTTGGGTCTTCAAGCAGTCCGGCCGACTTAACGCCGAACGCAAGGGGTCCGACACACCAAGCGAAGACGACGAACCCCACCAGCAGCACGCCGGAAAACAGAAGACTTTCCCACTAGAAGTCAAACAGTGAACTCACTTCATGTGATAACACGGAAACATAGTGCGGCACCTGCTATACCAGGACACCGTCCGCAGAATGGGGATAGACCCTACCGAAATTCACCATAGCAGCACTTCCTTCAAAGGAGTGACGCCTGGCCTTTACGCCAAACGTACAGGCTCTGTACTACTAGAGGTCGTGTTCGGTTCATCCGACAACCTCCGTCGCGAAAAGCTCATTTTCCATATCGCCCCATTCAAAAGTAGCTATCAAGCACTACTGGGACGCGAAGTATTCGCCCTCTTTAACACAATACCGCATTACACGTCTCCTACGCTTAAAATGCCTGGTCCATACAGCATAATTTCAGCAAAGAATAAATCTGAGTGTTCCTCGACCACGGAAAACATGAGACTGCGTCGACAGCCGCACAATAATCCGACCTTGCTGGTCAAAGCCCTGAAAACAGGTCATTCAGACCTTGGACACGGTTAGGCGAGTCCGGCATAAATAAACAAGGGGCTTCATTGCCGCATACCCCTTTACAAGGGGCTGCATGTATAAACAATGAGAGCCAATAAAGCTCAAATTCATCATACTTTATTTTAACTACACCTTTTTGCACGATATTTTTCCAAACTAAGTTCTTCTCCTTTACAGATGAAGCACGTGCTACACCCATCCAGGATACAGCACAACGGAGACACAGGCGCAGACGTGCAGCAGGGACCCGTTACAAGGATTCATTTCAGATTAAGAACCTGCGTAAACCTTTCTTACTGTCTCTTGTTGATACACATCCCCCGGTTTCTTACCATAACTGAGGAGGAGGCTGGCGTTTTGGCATCGGCCGCGTCAGAAGTTCCCCCCGTTCCTGGACACTAGGGGCTTAGGGCATTGTTCTGCCTGGTATCATAAAGACCGAACACCTCAGGGAGTGTTCGGCGTCTCAAGTTAGGCCTTATATGCATCAGCTCCGAATCATGTCTTTGGTCAAATGTTGGGTTTGCCCGGCTCCTGTGTTTTGCTGCCTTACGTTCCGCTCCATCGGCTAGCGTGGCACCAGGAGAACTACTGCGATTGTGCCCCGGTTCGGCCGGGCGAGCACCTCAGTAGAGAAAGCCGAAAACTGACTGTCATGATATAGCGAGAGACTGGTCAACCACTCGATCGACTACTGGATTGTTTAGAATTCCTCCGCTTTGACGAAGACCGCTTCCTGGTCAGGCACATACGCGCCTCGAGTTCAGAGAAGCGCGGTGCCTCTAGGGGCTATATAGTAGCCCAACCTTCGAGCTCCTATGGCTAAGTGAAAGTGATAAAGCATTATAGTCCAGTTGCCTAGTTTGCTACGTTATCACCTCCTTTAAAGGACCAAGACGTTGGATTAAGTGTGAAAAAGTGCTTTTATTTTTGCAAACACCCCCGCACCATGTGCGTGGGGGCTGAAGCCAAAGACTGCCATCTTTCAGGTTATACATACACGGCCGCACAGGAGATAGTTCAATACTTGAACGCACAAGTATAAAAAGCTATTGCATTATAAACATGATCTCACAAATCATACACGTCATTTGAACATAACATCTTTCGAGCACTGCGACTCTATTAAACGAGCGCCCTGTAGGACTTCCTCAAAATAGTGCTCGGCGGGTAATCGGCCTTTGTCCAAACCCCGGGATGCAACAACGGTGGCATCCATCTCCGCCCAGTATGTCTTAACACGGGCGAGAGCCATCCGTGCACCTTCTATGCATGCCGACCGCTTCATCGCCTCGATATGCGGCATCGCCCCAAGGAATCGCTACAACAAGCCAAAATAACTCTCAGGCTTGGGCCTTTCCGGCCACAGATGAGCGACCACATCCGTCATGGCAAGTCCGGACAATCTATTCAGCTCATTCCACTCAGCCAGCCGATCACTCAACGGAAGTGGACGCTCCGGACTATGGAATTGAGACCAGAAAAGCTCTTCCATTTCGTGATCCTTCTGGCTTCGGAAGTGCACGACCGCGTCCGCCGCACTCGCCGCCAAATCCATATAAGGATCCTCCGCACCATACAATTGGCCCAACTAAGCACACTTCGGATCCGTGAACTTCCTACGCAGCAGAAAGGGCTTTCCAGCCGAAATATCTCCGGCCTGACGCAGTTCGTCCTTCATAGCCCGCATCGCACTAGGGGCATACTTTGCTTCGGCGGTGGCCTTCTTCAGGTCCTCTTGCCCCGCTCAGTGTTCTCTTTCAAGAACCTCATAGCGGTCGGTAGCATCTTTTAATTTCACGGCCATTCCGGCCATCTCCTCCCTGCTTCGGCAGTGAGCAGCCTTTTCGGCTTTTAGCTCTTCCGCTGCCTTTGAGGCAGCCGCATCACTTTTCCTGGCTTGCTCCTTGGCTCGAGAAAGCTCTGCTCGAAGGTCTTCGACAGCAGCGGCACCATCTGCATCAAGCATACAAATTGTAAGGAACGGGCATCAGCTCCCTTACTAGGTGACCGCGGAGCAACCACCTACCCTGTGACTCATTAAGTCGTTTATTGACTAGCGCGATGTCCGCATCCGCAACGTCGAGTTGCCGCTTCAGCTCGGCAACTCCATCAGTCCTGCTGGCCACCGAATATTCCGCCACCTGCATAGGAAAGGCGACATCCTATAACTGAGATTATGATCCTCGGCATGATGTCGCTTTCGACAGCATACCATGTCTCAGGGGCTACTATCTATACAGGATGCACTCCATGTGCAAAACTGTCAAAAGGTATGTCATTTTTTGCGTACCTCAAACCCCGTCAGCAAACTTCCGACGGCCTCATACAACCCGCTCTCGGCGGATGAGATCCTTTCAATCACCGTACTCATTAATGTGCGGTGATCTTCTAAGATAGACGCCCTCTTGAGCAAATCCTGCAGCTCCACCGGGCGTACTCCAGTGGGTGCCGAACTCCCCGGCCCCGCCGGACTCGGGGAGACCCTCCGTGACGACACCTCAGGGTCGTCCGCCCCGCCCGACGGGGCGGCAGATGGAGGCGTTTCGCTCTCCATCATCTCCGGACGAAGGTCCCCCGAAGATGAGCTCTGCTGAGATGGGCTGAGATCCGAATTACAAGGTGAAAACTTCGGTTACCCTTAGAAATAAATTAGGGGTGTCCCCTATTACAAAATTCCCGCTTTTTTACTTATGGCTCGCTGGAGGGCTGATTCCTCTGGGGAGACTGTGCGGCCGGGGCTCTCCCCTGCACAGTACCTTCCGGTGCAGATTTCTTTCCCCGCTTTGAGGCCTTGGCCTCCGGGTCTTCGGAAGCGGTCCTCTTCTCCCCCTGGAAGGAGGGATTCTCAATTCCCCCCTTACTGAAAGCCTCCTTGGTAGACGTGGTAGTTTCCCTGTGCCCCCCATCGCCCTCCTCCGAAGGTGCAACCTCCAACATTTTGATTAACACGGGATCCGGCGTGATCTCAGGGAGGGGGGCCGGACACCGTATCAGCTTTGCTTGCGCGATCCACTCCTGTCCAAGGGATAGCTGGTTAAAAGGCAAAACCCATGATAAATAAATGGACAATATGTCCGGACACAGGGCTACTTACTTGAGTATCCAGGCGATTGCAGCTTAGGCCAGCATCCTCGGTCAAGTCCGGACGCATCTCTTGCGGTCCGAAGAACACTTTCTACATCTCCACAGGTGTCAAATCCATGAAGTGTTGGAGAGCTCGTGGCCCCTCTAGATTAAATTCCCAAAGGAGAAGGGGGCGACGTTTGCAGGGCAGAAGATGCCGAATCAGCATAACATGTGCCACTACGACCAGATTGATCTCCCTTTCCTGGAGGCCTCGAATCCGGTCCTACAACAGGGGTACGTCTTTGGATGGCCCCCAGTCAAGCCCCTTGTTGACCCATGATGTCAGCCGTTGTGGAGGGCCCGAGCGAAAGACGGGCGGCGGCCTCTGCCTGCTGCCCCTGGCAGCGGTGATATAGAACCACTCATGTTGCCACAAGCCGAGCTCCTCCTGAAAAGAGACCTCGGGCCATGGAGCATCGGCCCTCTTGCTTATAACCGCCCCTCCGCACTCTGTCTGACGCCCCTCAATTATCTTCGGCTCCACGTTGAAGGTTTTGAGCCACAAGCCGAAGTGAGGGGTAGTGCGGAGGAAGGCTTCGCAGATGACAATGAATGATGAGATGTGGAGGATGGACTCCGGAGCCAAGTCATGGAATTCCAGCCCATAGTAAAACATGAGCCCCCTCACGAAGGGATCCATCGGGAAGCCTAAACCCCGACGAAGGTAAGACACGAACATGACGCTCTCACCGGTCTCGGGTGTAGGAATAACTTGCCCTCGGGCAGGCAACCTATGCGAAATCTCGTAGGTTAAGTACCCGGTGTCTCTCAGCTTTAGCACGTCCTCTTCCATGAAGGAGGAGGGCATCCACCGGCCTCGTAGGTCGGAGCCGGCATTGTCGAAGGTCGAAAGTACCCGAATCTGGATCCCTGGGTGTTGGAACTCAGGGCGAGGGGCGGATTCGATTGAGGATTGAAGAAAAAGAATGGGCCTTGGTCTCATTATAAAGAGGGAGAATACCAAGAGCCGTCCCCGTGACCGATTGGAACCCGCCCTCGATGGAGGAGGCGTGGCAACGGGTGTGGTTGGGTTACCCACGTTCGTATTAATGAGAATCCCGGAATAAGGGGAACACGATCTCTGCTTCGACAAGACGTGCCAAGGAAACCGCTTTGCTAAACACGCTGAGGTGGTACAATAAAAACGATTCGAGTAAAGGCTTGGTAGTGGTGTGATGTCACGCCATGAAATACGTGAACAGATTGAACTTCTGTAAATATTATTCTCTCTACGGTGGTATGTGGAATTTATTTTGCAGAGCCGGACACTATCCTGGTGTTCACAATCTTCTATAAATTATTCGGAGAAGGAACCCGCCTTGCAATGCCGAAGACAACATGCGCCGGACTCATCATCATTGAAGCCTGGTTCAGGGGCTACTGAGGGAGTCCTGTACTAGGGGGTGTCCGGATAGCCGAACTATCATCATCGGCCGGACTCCAAGACTATGAAGATACAAGATTGAAGACTTCGTCCCGTGTCCGGATGGGACTTTCCTTGGCGTGGAAGGCAAGCTTGGCGATACGGATATGTAGATCTCCTACCATTGTAACCGACTCTGTGTAACCCTAGCCCTCTCCAGTGTCTATATAAACCGGATGGCTTTAGTCCGTAGGACAAACAACAATCATACCATAAGCTAGCTTCTAGGGTTTAGCCTCCTTGATATCGCGGTAGATCTACTCTTGTAATACCCACATCATCAATATCAATCAAGCAGGACGTAGGGTTTTACCTCCATCAAGAGGGCCCGAACCTGGGTAAAACATCGTCTCCCTTGTCTCCTGTTACCATCCGCCTAGATGTACAGTTCGGGACCCCCTACCTAAGATCCGCCGGTTTTGACACCGACATACACCTCCTGAGAAAATTAAAGTTGAACCTAGTATTGCTATGGTTAAAGATCTCTTGGCTGACAATATTGATGGGCATGTTATTTACTTCTGTGAGGAAGCTGCTAATATTGCTAGACCCGATTCTAAGATACATAGACCTGTTGTAGGCATGCCTCTTATCTCTGTTAAAATAGGAGATCATTGTTACCATGGCTTATGTGATATGGGTGCTAGTGATAGTGCAATACCTATTTCCTTATATGAAGAAATTATGCATGATATTGCACCCGCTGAGTTAAAAGATATTGATGTTACAATTAAGCTTGCCAATAGAGATACTATTTCACCAATTGGGATTGTTAGAGATGTTGAAGTCTTGTGTGGGAAAGTTAAATATCCTGCTGATTTTCTTGTTCTTGGTTCCCCACAAGATAGCTTTTGTCCCATAATATTTGGTAGACCCTTCCTGAATACTGTCAATGCTAGGATTTATTGTGAAAAGGATGTTGTCACTATTGTTCTGGGTGATACGACACAGGAGTTTAATTTTGCTAAATTTCGTAGACAACCCCATGATAAAGAATTGCCTAGTAAGGATGAAATTATTGGTCTTGCTTGTATTGCCGTGCCTCCTACTGATACTTTAGAACAATATTTGCTAGACCATGAAAATGATATGTTTATGAATGAAAGAAGGGAGATAAATGAATTATCCCTTAAACAGGGCCCTATTCTGAAACACAACTTACCTGTTGAAATCCTAGGGGATCCTCCTCCACCCAAGGGTGATCCCATGTTTGAGCTTAAACCATTACCTGATACTCTTAAATATGCTTATCTTGATGAAAAGAAGATATATCCTGTTATTATTAGTGCTAACCTTTCAGAGAAGTAAGAGGAGAGATTATTGAAAACTCTGAAGAAGCACCGTGCTGCTATTGGATATACTCTTGATGATCTTAAGGGCATTAGTCCCACTCTATGCCAACACAAAATTAAATTGGAAGAAGATGCCAACCCAGTTAGAGACCATAAACGGCGTTTAAATCCTAAGACAAAAGAAGTGGTAAGAAAGAAGATACTAAAGCTCCTTGAGGCAGCTATAATTTATCCCGTTGTTGATAGTCAATGGGTAAGTCCTGTCCATTGTGTCCCTAAGAAGGGAGGTATCACTGTAGATCATAATGATAAAGATGAATTGATCCCGCAAAGAATTATTACAGGTTATAGGATGGCAATTGATTTTCGCAAATTAAATAAAGCTACTAAGAAAGATCATTACCCTTTACCTTCTATTGATTAAATGCTAGAAAGACTATCCAAACATACACATTTCTGCTTTCTAGATGGTTATTCTGGTTTCTGTCAAATACCTGTGTCAGCGGACGATCAAGCAAAGACTACTTTTACTTGCCCTTTCGGTACTTTTGCTTATAGACGTACGCCTTTTGGTTTATGTAATGCACCTGCTACCTTTCAAAGATGCATGATGGCTATATTCTCTGACCTTTGTGAAAATATTTGTGTGGTATTCATGGATGATTTCTCCATTTATGGATCCTCTTTTGATGATTTCTTGAGCAACCTTGATCAAGTTTTGCAGAGATGTGAAGACACTAGTCTCGTCTTGAATTGGGAAAAGTGCCACTTTATGGTTAATGAAGGCATTGTCTTGGGGCATAAAATTTCTGAAAGAGGTATTGAAGTTGATAAAGCTAAAGTTGATGCTGTTGAAAAGATGCCGTGTCCCAAGGACATAAAAGGTATAAGAAGTTTCCTTGGTCATGACGGTTTTTATAGGAGGTTCATTAAGGACTTTTCTAAAATCTCTAGGCCTCTGACTAATTTATTGCAAAAGTATATTCCCTTTGTCTTTGATGATCATTGTGTAGAAGCATTTGAAATACTTAAGAAAACTTTGATCACTGCACCTATTGTTCGGCCACCTGATTGGAATTTACCCTTTGAAATTATGTGTGATGCTAGCGATTATGCTGTAGGTGTTGTTCTAGGGCAAAGAGTTGATAAAAAATTAAATGTTATTCAATATGCTAGTAAAACTCTAGAAACTGCCCAGAGAAATTATGCCACCACTGAAGAAGAGTTCTTAGTAGTTGTATTTGCATGTGATAAGTTCAGACCTTATATTGTTGATTCTAAAGTAACTATTCACATTGATCATGCTGCTATTAAATATCTTATGGAAAAGAAAGATGCTAGGCCTAGACTTAATAGATGGGTTCTCTTGCTACAAGAATTTGATTTGCATATTATTGATAGAAAGGGAGCTGAGAACCCCGTTGCAGACAACTTGTCTAGGTTAGAGAATGTTCTTGATGACCCACTACCTATTGATGATAGCTTTCCTGATGAACAATTAGCTGTCATAAATGCTTCTCGTACTGCTCCATGGTATGCGGATTATGCTAATTACATTATTGCTAAATTTATACCACCTAGTTTCACATACCAGCAAAAGAAAAAGTTCTTTTATGATTTAAGACATTACTTCTGGGATGACCCACACCTTTATAAAGGAGTAGATGGTGTTATTAGACATTGTGTACCTGATCATGAACAAGAACAGATCCTACGCAAGTGTCACTTCGAACCATATGGAGGATACCACGCTGAAGATAGAACTGCACATAAGGTATTGCAATCCGATTTTTATTGGCCTACTCTCTTCAAAGATGCACGTAAGTTTGTCTTGTCTTGTGATGAATGTCAAAGAATTGGTAATATTCGTAGACGTCAAGAAATGCCTATGAATTATTCTCTTGTTATTGAACCATTTGATGTTTGGGGCTTTGATTATATGGGACCTTTTCCTGCCTCTAATGGATATACACATATTTTAGTTGTTGTTGATTACGTTACTAAGTGGGTAGAAGCTATTCCAACTAGTAATGCTGATCATAACACCTCTATTAAGATGCTTAAAGAAGTTATTTTTCCGAGGTTTGGAGTCCCTAGATAATTAATTGCTGATGGTGGTTCACATTTAATTCATGGTGCTTTTCATAAAATGCTTGCTAAGTATGATGTTAATCATAGAATTGCATGTCCTTATCACTCACAGTCTAGTGGTCAAGTAGAGTTGAGTAATATAGAGCTCAAATTAATTTTGCAAAAGACTGTTAACAGATCTAGAAAGAATTGGTCCAAGAAACTTGATGAGGCATTATGGGCCTATAGAACTGCATATAAGAATCCTATCGGTATGTCTCCATATAAGATGGTTTATGGAAAAGCATGTCACTTACCTCTCAAACTAGAACATAAGGCATATTGGGCTATTAAAGAGCTCAACTATGATTTCAAGCTTGCCGGTGAGAAGAGGTTATTTGATATTAGCTCACTTGATGAATGGAGAACCCAAGCCTATGAGAATGCCAAGCTGTTTAAAGAAAAAGTTAAAAGATGGCATGACAAAAGGATACAAAAGCGTGAGTTTAATGTAGGTGATTATGTGTTGCTATTCAACTCTCGTTTAAGATTTTCTGAAGGAAAACTTCTCTCTAAATGGGAAGGTCCTTACGTTATCGAGGAGGTCTATCATTCCGGTCCCATAAAAATCAGCAACTTCGAAGGCACAAGTCCGAGGGTGGTGAACAGTCAAAGAATCAAACATTATATCTCAGGTAATCGTATAAATGTTGAAACTAATATTGTTGAAACCGTAACCCCGGAGGAATACATAAGAGAGACTTTCCAGAATGTTTCAAACTCCAAAAAGGAATAGGTATGTGGTACGGTAAGTAAACCGACTCCAAAACAATTCTAATGGAAATTTATCTCCGTTTTGGAATATTTAAGAAAATAGGAAAATAAGAAGTAGTCCGGGAAGGACACGAGGCCTCCGCGAGGGTGGAGGGCGCGCCCCCCTACCTCGTGGGCACCTCGTGTACTCTCCGGACTCTGTTTTCTTGCACGATACTTCTTTCGGTCGGTAAAAATTCATTATATAATATCCCGAAGGTTTTGACCACCGTATCACGCAAAAATCTTCTGTTTTCATTTTGAGCAGTTTTTCTGATAGATCTAGAGCACCATGACGTCTCCAAGCGCTCCCAAGGACATGTTTTTCGAGAGGGTTATCAACCCCTATCTCACGGAGGTGCCGCATCACCCTCAAACCATTGAGATGCGTGAGGGGGTGCTGCACATCCGCGATGTGGAGGGACCAAGGAGTACCGGAAGCGCGGAGACAAGGCTCGAAGCGATGGAACAACAAGTTTTCAAGTGCCAAGGGATGGTGGAGCGCGGACTTAACACGAACCAGGTGATGACCGCGGAGTTCACCAACAACCACAAGCTGGACGCCAAGAACATTGGGGAAACCATCTTCAAGCTTCATGAGAAAATCGAGCACCTCCAAGCCTAGATCTATGACCTGCAAAACCAAAACTATGAGTATGAATATAGATTCAAGAGGATGAGTTTGGCTGCAGATTTGAGGATCCAGGAGACTCGATCATCCTTCTATGATGGTGAGCCCATGCCTTAGAAGACGGACGACAAGCCTACATCATCAACAACTCCTTCTTAACCACCTCCGAGGACATAATCACATGATTATGGGCACTCCCCTTGGCAACTGCCAAGCTTGGGGGAGGTGCCCCGATATCGTATCACCATCACACTCCTATCTTTACAGTTTTTCTTAGTTCAATCCTTTCAGTAATATCTTGATCTAGTAGAATAAAGTTTTGGTATGAATTAGTTTTGAGTTTGCTTTGTGATCCCTCTATGTAATCGAGTCCGTGAGCTATATATAATAAAGATTGGTGTTGAGTCAAGGGATTTTCTATCTTGCTATGATCTTGGGTGCATAAAAGAATAAAAAGAATAAAAGAGTTCATATTGATCTTATGGATAGTAATGACTTCACACATAGAGAGTATGAGGATTAAAAGTTGTTGAGAGTTGACAAACATAGTTTTGGTCATCGTTGCAATTAATAGGAAGTAATAAAGAAAGAGAGGTTCTCACATATAAATATACTATCTTGGACATCTTTTATGATTGTGAGCACTCATTAAGTATGATATGCCAAAGAGTTGATGTTGGACAAGGAAGAGAACATAATAGGTTATGTTTTCTCACATCTCAGTTAAAGTATATTGTCATGTATCGTCAAACATGTTGAGCTTGCCTTTCCCCCTCATGCTAGCCAAATTCCTTGCACCAAGTAGAGATACTACTTGTGCTTCCAAATATCCTTAAACCCAGTTTTGCCATGAGAGTCCACCATACCTACCTATGTATTGAGTAAGATCCTTCAAGTAAGTTGTCATGTTGCAAGCAATAAAAATTGCTCTCTAAATATGTATGACTTATTAGTGCGGAGAAAATAAGCTTTATACGATCGTGTGATATGGAAGTAATAAAAGCGACGGACCGCATAATAAATATTCATATCACAAGTGGCAATATAAAGTGACGTTCTTTTGCATTAAGATTTCGTTCATCCAACCAAAAAGCACATGACAACCTCTGCTTCCCTCTGCGAAGGGCCTATCTTTTACTTTATGTCTTTTACATTATGCAAGAGTCAAGGTGATCTTCACCTTTCCCTTTTTATTTTTATCCTTTGGCAAGCACCTCGTGTTGGAAAGATCCTAATATATATATATATATATATATATATATATATATATATATATATATATATCCAATTGGATGTAAGTTAGCATGAACTATTATTGTCGACATTACCCTTGAGGTAAAACGTTGGGAGGCACTAGTATAAGTCCCTATCTTTCGTTGTGTCCGATTAAAACTCCAGAAACATAAATATTGCGTGAGTGTTAGCAATTGTAGAAGATTATATGATAGTTGAGTATGTGGACTTGCTGAAAAGCTCTATTTTTTACTCTTTCCGATGTTATGATAAATTGCAATTGATTCAATTACTGAGATTATAGTTTATTAGTTCTCAATGAAGTTTCTGAACCATACTTGACATTGTGAATAGATTGTTACTTGAGCATAAGAAATCATATGACAAAATCTATGTATGTTGTTGTTATAAGAATGATCATAATGCCCTCATGTTCGTATTTTATTTTTATTGACACCTCTATCTCTAAGCATGTGGACATATTTTTTGATATCGGCTTCCGCTTGAGGAGAAGCGAGGTCTAAGCTTGGGGGAGTTGATACGTCCATTTTATATCATGCTTTTATATCAATATTTATTGCATTATGTGCTGTTATTACACGTTATGTCACAATACTTATGGTTATTCTCTCTTATTTTACAAGGTTTGTCATGAAGAGGGAGAATGCCGGCAGCTGTGATTCTGGGCTAGAAAAGGAGCAAATATTGGAAACCTATTATGCACAGCTCCAAAAGTCCTAAAACTCCAGGAAAGTCAATTTTGGAATTAATAAGAATTATTGAGCGAAAGAAGTACCAGAGGGGGCCCACACCCTGGCCATGAGGGAGGGGGGCGCGCCCCCTGCCTCGTGGGCCCCCTAGTGGCCCTCCGGTGCCCATCTTCTACTATATGAAGTCTTTTACCCTGGAAAAAATCATAAGCAAGCTTATGGGACGAAACTCCGCCGCCACGAGGTGGAACCTTGGTGGAACCAATCTAGGGCTCCGGCGGAGCTGTTCTACCAGGGAAACTTCCCTCCAGGAGGGGGAAATCATCACCATCGTCATCACCAATGATCCTCTCATCGGGAGGGTCAATCTCCATCAACATCTTCACCAGCACCATCTCCTCTCAAACCCTAGTTCATCTCTTGTATCCAATCTTTGTACCCAAACCTCAGATTGGTACCTGTGGGTTGCTAGTAGTGTTGATTACTCCTTGTAGTTGATGCTAGTTGGTTTATCCGGTGGAAGATTATTTGTTCAGATCCTTAATGCATATTAATACCCCTCTGATCATGAACATGAATATGCTTTGTGAGTAGTTACGTTTGTTCATGAGGACATGGGTGAAGTCTTGATATTAGTAGTCATGTGAATTTGGTATTCGTCTGATATTTTGATGAGATGTATGTTGTCTCTCCTCTAGTGGTGTTATGTGAACGTCGACTACATGACACTTCACCATTATTTGGGCCTAGAGGAAGGCATTGGGAAGTAATAAGTAGATGATGGGTTGCTAGAGTGACAGAAGCTTAAACCTAGTTTATGTGTTGCTTCGTAAGGGGCTGATTTGGATCGATATGTTTCATGCTATGGTTAGGTTTACCTTAATACTTCTTTTGTAGTTGCGGATGCTTGCAATAGGGGTTAATCATGAGTGGGATGCTTGTCCAAGAAAGGGAAGCACCCAAGCACCGGTCCACCCACATATCAAATTATCAAAGTAATGAACGCGAATCATATGAGCGTGATGAAAACTAGCTTGACGATAATTCCCATGTGTCCTCGGGAGCGCTTTCTCATTATAAGAAATTGTCCAGGGTTGTCCTTTGCTACCAAAAGGATTGGGCCACCTTGCTGCACTTTATTTACTATCATTGCTTGTTACCCGTTATAAATTATCCTATCACAAAACTATCTGTTACCTACAATTTCAGTGCTTGCAGAGAATACCTTACTAAAAACCGCTTGTCATTTCCTTCTGCTCCTTGTTGGGTTCGACACTCTTACTTATCGAAAGGACTACGATAGATCCCCTATACTTGTGGGTCATCAGCTGGCGAGGATGGTCGGGGTTCGTCGGCTGACCGTGGTTCGAGGTCTCTGCGACGCTCGTCTTCACGTGACAGAGGCTCTTCTCGCCAGTCGGCTCCGCCGCTGCCCCCCCTACTTGCCTTCCTCCGACCCCAGTCCAGGGGTGCCCTTCTAGCCGGCAGGTGGCTGGCTATTCGAGGGCGGCTCGCGGGGGTGGCAGTGACCGTGATCGGTCCTTTGGACCCCGGGGCGGCGAGGGTGACCGTCGGCCCTAGGATGACGAAGGTGGTGCTGCGTGCCAGAACCGATGAGGTGTGGATGGAGAAAAGGGGGGGCTGCTCTGAATCTTTCTAAGGTTATGTGCTTCAAGTGTGGCCGGAAAGGTCATTATATAATGATATGTGAATTTGAGCCGTTGTGCTTTGTCTGCAAGCAAGAGGGGCATACTTCCAACAACTGCCCTTCACGCGAAGCAAAACTGGAGCTAATTATGTCTGGTTTTGGCGTCAAGGGGCAGGGGTTCTATCTTTTGGAGGGTGGTGTGGAGGAGGAGGTGGTGCTGGCGGCTAATGTTGCCTCTCTGGTGGTTACGGTGGGTGACGCCACGGAGGAGTCGATTCGCCGGGACTTGAATGACATGTGGGACTCGGATTGGGACTGGAAAGTGGTGGGGTGCGGAAGAATTGTTTTTGGTGGTATATCCGTCTAAGGAAGTGCTGAGAATGTCCAAGAAGAGCTGGACGATCATGTTACCGGTCAGTGAGCATAAGGCGGAGGTGGGCGAGCCATTCCGGCAGCCCCATGTGGTGACGTGACTGCAGGACTGTTGGGTGCGGGTCAATGGGATTCCGGACAAGCTGCGGTTGGCTCCTCTTATCAAGGAGTTTCTAAGGGTGGTGCATAAGGCGGTGGTCATCGACGAGTTGTTGATTGTTCGCCTGGACATGGGGGGTCTTCGTGGGGCTCCGGTGAGGCACCGAGATCTGGTGCCGCGACCCGGTCGCCATCAATGGCCTCTTCGAGATCCTCCGTGGTATGAGTGGATTCCAGATGAGGGTGGAGCGTGAGGTTGGGGGCCCGCTTACTCCACTCCCACCCTTCTCCTCCTCTGTCGCGCTCGGATGAAGACCATGATGGAGATGGTAGAGATGACACGGTGCCTAGCCTATCGACTGCGGAGTGGGATACGGCGGGTGCCAAAGCGCCCAATGCATCCAAGGGTGGATCTTCGGCTGTGGTCTCCACGGGCGGTGGTGGACGGTAGGCTGTGGCCACTTTGGAAGGAGGTGGTGAGGTGGCTGTAGTGGCAGTGACCTTGGTGGCCAGTTGCTTGCCTCCGGTGGATACTCCTCGTATGTTGCGCCGGGAGGTGGGATCTATGCCCATGGATGTGGACTAGTACGGCTCCAACCTTGCGGCTATGGAAGCCCTGGATTCACCGTCTTCCTCGGCCGGCTCCCTTCCCAAGTCCAAGACCTTCCTCGCTTCTCCTGCTTGCAAGATGGAGGTGCTAGCCTCGCCTGCTCGGGGTGGGGGGCGGGCACATGCGGTGGGGTCAGGTATCACGGCTGCCTTCTCGCCGGTCCTGAGCGCGTCCTCTACCCTGTGCTCGTCCCCTACTCTCCGCTCGGCTTCTTCGGCGGTGAATCTCTCGGCGGTGGGTGCCAAGGCGGGTGGCATTAGGGTTCCTGCGACTGATCTTTCGGCTCGGTTTGATGGGGAGGCGTTCGTTGAAAACCAGATGGAGGTGGAGGATTGCGTTGAGGCATTCGAGGAGATGAGGGAGGTGCCCATGCCTCCGGATCAACGTGGGCGGCCTCTTCTAAGGCGTCAAAGATGATGGACAAGGCGATGGAGCTCAAGGAAAACAAGTCCCTTAAAGGTATAATCTCTAAACCCTTGACCCGATCTATGTCTTCCTATAAAGTGCATGCACTGGCTCCTAATGCGCATCTTTTGAGAGTGACGACTGACTGCAATATTGTGCTGGGGACGAAAGGGAAATCCCCCTTAGAGGTGATCGAGAGTTTTCGGGCTCAAGAGGCAGCGCAAGCTACTATTGCGGAGGCCTCGGCCCAGAGGGATCTCGCTCACACCATTACAACCGAAGAGGCGTGGCTGACATTGCCTCAATTCTCGAGGACCCTGCCAGGGTGACTGCAGGCTCCTTGGGCCGGGCTTCTTCTGGACAAGGCCGTGGGCGTGGCCGTGGTCGAGGCAGGTGCCATGGCCGTCGGGTATCACCGATCCATGAGGAATGTGATGTTGAATATGCAGGGGCCCAATACCACTCGGTGCGCCAATGAAAGCCCTAATTTGGAATTTGAGAGGGTTTGGGCAGCGGGACCGGCGTCACCAACTGATCGAATATAAAAGATGGACTTTGTGGGGCTGCAAGAGACAATTCGGTCTTCCTTTTCTCAAATTGAGGTAGATTCTCTCGGTGGAGGAGATCGGTTCCACTGGGAGTGGGTTCCGGCTACGGGACGTTCGGGTGGGATTCTCCTAGGGTTGAATAAGGATGTCTTTGAGGAAATCTTTTTCTCCAAGGGGGGAGTTCTTTCTTGGGGTACAAGTTACTTAGAGAAATAACAAGTTCAAATGGAAACTTCTCGTGGTATATGGGCCGACAGACCACTCACGTTCCCTTGACTTCCTAAGGGAATTGTACACTAAGATTGAGGGGACCTCTCTGCCGATTGTTATGAGAGTGATTTTAATCTTATTAGATCGTCTGGTGATAAGAGTAATAGGAGAACTCTCGACCAAGGGCTGATTGACAATTTTAATGATTGGATAGCGGACCTCCAACTTATGGATCTCCCATGGGTGGGTGCTCGCTTCACTTGATCTAACAACCAGGATCTCCCGGTGAGGTGTGTGCTTGATCGGGTTTTTGTCTCCACGAAATGGGAGGCTAAATACCCTTCGTGGTCGCTGGTGGCGGAAACTAGGCTGGGGTCGGATCACTATCCGTAAGTGCTGAATTTGGGCGAGGGAACAAGACGCCCTTCGAACTGGTTTTTCTTCGAACGCTAGTGGCTCCAACCAGGATTTGTGGATAGAGTGCGTGATATTTGGGAGAGGCGAGATGATGTAGGCCCCGTAAATACTGTCCATTGTGTGACTTGATGGATGAGTGGCAGCATTGTATCCGTCGTACTAGACATCATCTCAGAGGATGGGGCGCTAACTTTGGCAGTTTTTTTAAGGCTGGCAAGGAGGCTTTATTGTCAGAAATTAAGGGGTTGGACAGGAAGGCGGATGTGTCTAGCCTATCTAGACGGTAATGGGCAGGGAGATACGAGCTTGAAGATGAGATTGTTTTCATTTTGACATGTGAAGATTTGTATTGGAAGCAACATGGGCAACAAAAGTGGGTGCTGAAAGGGGATGCTAGCACAGAATTATTCCATGCGGTGGCCAATGGCCGAAGGAGGAGGTGCATGATTTCTCTCCTCCACAAGGGCGGGACTACGTACTCTGAGGAAGCTTCGCTTAGAACCCATCTGGATGGTTTCTATAGAGGACTTTTGGGTGTAGCCGGAAATGGAGCTATGTCTTTGGGGCTGAATATGTGGACTGGCCATAGGAGGGTGTCTGTGCTGGATAATTCAACGCTAATTAGATCCTTTTCACTTGAGAAGATTACTGCCAACTTAAATTCAATGAGAGTGAACACGGTCCCGGGTCCGGACGAGTTCCCCATTATTTTTTACAAGAAATTCTAGAGCATGATAGGCCGCTAATAACCCACAAGTATAGGGGATCGCAACAGTTTTCGAGGGTAAAGTACTCAACCCAAATTTATTGATTCGATAAAAGGGGAGCCACAGAAAATTCTCAAGTATTAGGAGGTGAGTTGTCAATTCAACCACACCTGAAAGACTCAATATCTGCAACAAAGTATTTAGTAGCAAAGTAGTATGGAAGTAACGGTAACGGTGGCAAAAGTAACAGTACCGGTTTTGTAGTAATTGTAACAGTGGCAACAGAGAAGTAACTAAGCAAAGATAAATATGTGAAAAGCTCATAAGCAAAGATTAAGGCCTCCTTTTAATAAGTACTGAACCAAAGCATTAACACTTAGTGAATACATGAACTCCTCAAACTACGATCATCACCGGGACTGGTCCCGATTATTGTCACTTTGGGGTTGCAGGATCATAACACATAGTAGGTGACTATTGACTTGCAAGATAGGATCAAGAACTCACATATATTCATGAAAACATAATAGGTTCAGATTTGAAAAAATGGCACTCGGGCCCTAGTGACAATCATTAAGCATAGCAAAGTCATAGCAACATCAATCTTAGAACATAATGGATACTAGAGATTGAACCCTAACAAAACCAACCCGATTACATGGTAAATCTCATCCAACCCATCACCATCCAGCAAGCCTACGATGGGATTACTCATGCTCGGCGGTGAGCATCATGAAATTGGTGATGGAGGATGGTTGATGATGATGATGGCGATGGATTCCCCTCTCCGGAGCCCCAAACGAACTCCAGATGAGCCCTCCCGAGGAAGATTAGGGCTTGGCGGCGGCTCCATATCGTAAAACACAATGAATCCTTCTCTCTGATTTTTTCTCCCCGAAAGTGAATATATGGAGTTGGAGTTGAGGTCGGTGGAGTCCCAGGGGGCCGACGAGGCAGGGGGCGCACCCCGGGGGGCGCCCTGCACCCTCATGGATAGGGTGTGGGCCCCTGAAGATGATTCTTTCGCCAATATTTTTTATTAATTCCAAAACATGTTCGTAGATTTTCAGGTCATTCCGAGAACTTTTATTTCTGCACAAAAATAACACCATGGCAGTTCTGCTGAAAACAGCGCCAGTCCAGGTTAGTTCCATTCAAATCATGCAAGTTAGGGTCCAAAACAAGGGCAAAAGTGTTTGAAAAAGTAGATAGGTTGGAGACGTATCAACTCCCCCAAGCTTAAACCTTTGCTTGTCCTCAAGCAATTCAGTTGACAAACTGAAAGTGATAAATAAAAACTTTTACAAACTCTGTTTGATCTTGTTGTTGCAAATATGTAAATCTAGCATTCAGGTTTTCAGCAAAGATTATGTACTAAGCATATTCACAATAACATTTAGGTCTCATGTTTACTCATATCAATGGCATAATCTACTAGCGAGCAATAATAATAAATCTCGGATGACAACAATTTCTAAAAATAATCATAATATGATATAACAAGATGGTATCTCGCTAGCCCTTTCTGAGACTGCAAAACATAAATGCAAAGCACCCCTGAAGATCAAGGACTGATTAGACATTGTAATTCATGGTAAAAGAGATCCAGTCATAGTCATACTGAATGTAAATTAATAGCAATGCATGCAAATGACAGCGATGCTCTCCAACTGGTGCTTTTTAATAAGAGGATGATGACTCAACATAAAAGTGAATAGATAAGCCCTTCATAGAGGGAAGCAGGGATTTGCAGTGGTGCCAGAGCTCGAGTTTCAAAATAGAGATAAATTATATTTTGAGCGGCATACTTTCATTGTCAACATAACAACCGAGAGATCTTGATATCTTCCATGCTACATACATTATAGGAGGTTCCCAAACAGAATGGTAATGTTTATACTCCCCCACCACCAACAAACATCAATCCATGGCTGGCCCAAAACAACGGGTGCCCTCCAACTAACAACAATCCTGGGGGAGTTTTGTTTGCATTTATTTTGATTGGATTTGAGCATGGGACTGGGCATCCCGGTTACCGGCCATTTTATCGTGAATGATGAGAATAACGCACCTAGAATGGAAGATATAGACAGCCCTAGTTGATACATGAGCTATTCGAGCATACAAAACAGAATTTCATTTGAAGGTATAGAGTTTGGCACATACAAATTTACTTGGAACAGCAGGTAAATACCGCATATAGGCAGGTATGGTGGACTCATATGGAATAATTTTTGGGTTTATGGAAGTGGATGCACAAGCAGTATTCCCGCTTAGTACAAGTGAAGGCTAGAAAGAGACTGGGAAGCGACCAACTAGAGAGCGACAACAGTCATGAACATGCATTAAGATTAGCCAACAATGAGTGGAAGCATGAGTAGGATATAAATCACCATGAACATAAATATCGTGGAGGGTATGTTGGTTTTGTTTCAACTACAAGCGTGAACATGTGGCAAGTCAAGCCACTCAAATCATTCAAAGGAGGATACCACCCTATCATAACACAACACAACCGTTTTAATAGCATGTTGGCACGCAAGGTAAACCTTTATAAACTCCTAGCTAATTAAGCATGACATGAATAACTATAATGTCTAATTGTCATTGCAAACATGTTTTGTTCATAATAGGCTGAATCAGGAATGATGTACTAATCATATTTACAAAAAACAAGATAGGTTGAGTTCATACCAGCTTCTCTCATCTCAATCATTTCATCATATATCGTCATTATTGCCTTTCACTCGCACGACCGGACGGTGTGGATAATAATAATAGTGCACGTTGATACATCTCCATCGTATCTACTTTTCCAAACACTTTTTCCCTTGTTTCGGACTCTAACTTGCATGATTTGACCGGAACTAACCCGGACTGCCACTGTTTTCAGCACAATTGCCATGGTGTTATTTTTGTGCAGAAATAAAAGTTCTCGGAATGACCTGAAACTTCACGGAGAATATTTTTGGAATTATTAAAAGATACTGGCAAAAGAATCAGGACCAGGGGGCCCACACCCTTTCCTTGAGGGTGGGGGCGCGCCTTCCCCCCCTAGGCGTGCCCTCCTGTCTCGTGGGCCCCCTGAGGCTCCACCGACCTCAACTCCAACTCCATATATTCATGTTCAGGGAGAAAAAAATAAGGGAGAAGGATTCATCGCGTTTTACGATACGGAGCCGCCGCCAAGGCCTAATCTCTCTCGGGAGGGCTGATTTGGAGTCCGTTCGGGGCTCCGGAGAGGGGAATCTGTCGCTGTCATCATCATCAACTATCCTCCATCACCAATTTCATGATGCTCAACGCCGTGCGTGAGTAATTCCATCATAGTCTTGCTGGAAGGTGATGGGTTGGATGAGATTTACCATGTAATCGAGTTAGTTTTGTTAGGGTTTGATCCCTAGTATCCATTATGTTCTAAGATTGATGTTGCTATGACTTTGCTATGCTTAATGCTTGTCACTAGGGCCCGAGTGCCATGATTTCAGATCTGAACCTATTATGTTTTCATGAATATATGTGAGTTATTGATCCTATCTTGCAAGTTCGTAGTCACCTACTATGTGTTATGATCCGGCAACCCTGAAGTGACAATAATCAGGACCACTCCCGGTGATGACCGTAGTTTGAGGAGATCATGTATTCACCAATTGTTAATGCTTTGGTCCGGTACTCTATTAAAAGGAGGCCTTAATATCCCTTAGTTTCCAATAGGACCCCGCTGCCACCGGAGGGTAGGACAAAAGATGTCATGCAAGTTCTTTTCCATAAGCACATATGACTATATTTGGAATACATGCCTACATTACATTGATGAACTGGAGCTAGTTCTGTGTCGCCCTATGTTATAACTATTGCATGAGGAATCGCATCCGACATAATTATCCATCACTGATCCAATGCCTACGAGCTTTTCACGTATTGATCTTTGCCTAGTTACTTTACCATTGCCACTGTTACAATTACTACAAAACTGCTACTATTACTTTTGCCACTGTTGCCGTTACTTCCATATTACTTTGCTACTAAATACTTTGCTGCAGATATTAAGTTTTCCAGGTGTGGTTGAATTGAAAAGTCAACTGCTAATACTTGAGAATATCTTTGGCTCCCCTTGTGTTGAATCAATAAATTTGGGTTGAATAATCTACCCTCGAAAACTATTGCGATCCCCTATACTTGTGGGTTATCAAGACTATTTTCTAGCGCTGTTGCCGGGGAGCATAGAACTATTATTTGAGTCACTTGGGATTTATATCTTCTGGTCACTATGAGGAACATGAAAGACGAGAAAACCAAGATTTATCCCTCAACTACGAGGGGAGGTAAGGAACTGCCATCTAGCTCTGCACTTGATTCACCTTCTGTTTTGAGTAAACTTGCGACACCTACTCCTGCTGTTAATTCTGATATGTCGCATGTTATTGATGATGCCACTTCTGCTATGCGTGATGCTTATGATGAAACTACTCCTATGCTTGATAATACTGTGCCATTAGGTGAATCTCTTGATGAACAACTTGCTAGGGATAGAGAGAATGAAATTATTGAAACTGATAATACTGATGAAAGTGATGATGAAGATTCTCCCCCTAGATATGAATTGCATGTTGTGCCTGGGAGTTATGTTATGGATGAAACTGCTAGAGATTTTCTTGCTTGCAATGATAGATATGATCTTAAGAAATTATTAGCTAAGATGAAAGAAAAATCTCTGATTGCTAGAATGAAATATGACCCTGCTTTTGCTACTTCACCTATCTATATTTTTGATAAGGATTATGATTTCTTTGTCGATCCTGAGATAGTTAATTTGGTTGAATCTGATCCTTTTTATGGCTATGAATCTGAAACTGTTGTGGCACATCTTACTAAATTGAATGATATAGCCACCCTATTCACTCATGATAAAAAATTGTTAGTACTATATCCTTAAGTTATTTCCATTCTCTTTAAAGGGTGATGCTAAAATATGGTTTAATTCTCTTGATCCTGGTTGTGTGCGTAGTCCCCAGGATATGATTTATTACTTTTCTGCTAAATATTTCCCCGCTCATAAGAAACAAGCTGCTTTAAGGGAAACATATAATTTTGTGCAAATTGAAGAAGAGAGTCTCCCACAAGCTTGGGGGAGGCTTCTCCAATTACTTAATGCCTTGCATGATCATCCTCTCAAGAAAAATGAAATACTTGATATCTTTTATAGTGGACTAGTCGATGCTTCCAGAGACCACCGGATAGTTGTGCTTGTTGTGTTTTCTGGGAAAGAACTGTTGATCAAGCTGAATTGTTATTGAATAATATGTTGACTAATGAAAACAATTGTACACTTCCTGAACCAACTCCTAAGCCAACTCCGAAGAAAAGGGGTATGCTATTTCTCAGTCCTGAAGATATGCAAGAGGCAAAGAAATCTATGAAACAAAAGGGTATGAAAGCTGAAGATGTTAAGAATTTACCGCCTATTGAAGAAATACATGGTCTTGATAACCCGACATAGGTAGAAAAGGTAAATTCTCTCTATAGATTTGATGAAGGTGATATTCCTTGTTATAAGTCTGCTAGTCAATGCTTGGATGAGTTTGATAATTTTATTGTTAAACAAGAAAAGTTCAATGCCTATGTTGGTAGACAATTGAAACGTAATGCTGGTATGATTGAACACTTGAGTGATTATATGTCTAGAGTTAAAGGTGAACTTAAACTTATTAGTAAACATGCTTCCATGGTTACCACTCAAGCAGAACAAGTGCTTAAAGCACAAAATGATTTTCTCAATGAACTAAATAATAAGAAAAATGATAATGTTGTTAGAGTTGTGACTAGAGGTGGTAGAATGACTCAGGAACCTTTGTATCCTGAGGGCCACCCTAAGAGAATTGAGCAAGATTCTCAGAGAAATAATGTTGATGCACCTAGTCCTTCTAAAAAGAAGAAGAAGAAAAATGATAGGACTTTGCATGCTTCTAGTGATCCTGCTGTTGACACACCTAAGAATCCCAATGATATTTCTATTTCTGATGCTGAAACACAATATGGTAATGAACATGAACCCAATGATGATGTTAATGATGATGTTCATGTTGATGCTCAACCTAGCAATAATAATGATGTAGAGGTTGAACCTGCTGTTGATCTTGATAACCCACAATCAAAGAGTCAATGTTATGATAAGAGAGACTTTGTTGCTAGGAAGCACGGTAAAGAAATAGAACCATGGGTTCAGAATGCCTTTTCCTCATAAACCATCCAAGAAAAAGGATGATGATGATTTTGAGCGCTTTGCTGAAATGATTAGACCTATCTTTTTCGGTATGCGTTTGACTGATATGCTTAAAATGAATCCTTATGCTAAGTATATGAAAGATATTGTTACAAATAAAAGAAAGATACCGGAAGCTGAAATTTCCACCATGCTTGCCAATTATACTTTTAAGGGTGGAATACCAAAGAAACTAGGAGATCCAGGATTACCAACTATACCATTCTCCATTAAAAGAAACTATGTCAAAACTACTTTATGTGATCTTGGAGCCGGTGTTAGTGTTATGCCTCTCTCTTTATATCGTAGACTTGATTTTAATAAGTTCACACCTACTGAAATATCTTTGCAAATGGCCGATAAATCAACTGCTATACCTGTCGGTATTTGTGAGGATGTGCCTGTTGTGGTTGCAAATGTTACTATTTTAACGGACTTTGTTATTCTCGATATTCCCGAGGACGATAGTATGTCAATTATCCTTGGTAGACCCTTTTTTAATACTGCAGGGGCCGTTATTGATTGCAATAAAGGCAATGTCACTTTTCATGTTAATGGTAATGAGCATACGGTATACTTTCCGAGGAAACAACCTCAAGTCTACAGTATCTATTGTATTGAAAAAATTTCAACGATTACTATTGGAGGTTTTGAATTTCCTCTTCCTACTGTCAAGAAGAAATATGATATTCTTATTGTTGGGGACATGCATATCCCCGTTGAGGTAACTTAGTATTATTCGAAGATTCTCTGGTTTCATGCGATTCGGAATGAGTTTGTTAACAAGACTTGATCAACCTTGTTAGTGGATTCCTTTTGATGAGCATGAGATGGATGAAGTTAGAAAGCACAACTCTCTGTACCCTCCTTTTACTTTCTGTTATTTTGATTAAATAAAGCAAAAATAGTATTTTCTGTCTGTTTTCTGATTTATCCTTGCAATAAAAAATACCCTGAAAATAAAAGTTCTCCAAATGTCCCGAAAATGAAATATGATTTTTTGTAGAATATTTAAGAATATTTAGAAATATTTGGCACTAAGAACACATCAGGGGGCCACACCACCTGGCACGAGGGTCCAGGGCGCGCCCTCCCCCCTGGGCGTGCCTCTTGCTTCGTGGGCCCCATGTGGCCCCGTCCACTTATTCCTGAACCCACACACTTCGTCTTCCTCCAGAAAAAATCACCACACAGCTCAAACTCGCGTTCTAGCTCGTTTTGTTGAGATTTTCGATCTCCTTGCTCAAAGCTTCATTCACGAAACTATTTTGGGGGATTGTTCTTTGGTATGTGACTCCTCCAATGGTCCAATTAGTTTTTGTTCTAGTGCTTTATTTATTGCAAATTTCTGCTGCTAAGGTGACCCTATTTGAGCTTGCATGTCAAATTTATATGGTCAGAAGTAGTTCTAATGCATGATATAGCCTCTAGGCACTTGTGGGAGTAGTTGCTATCAATTTTGTTGAGTTTGGTTCACTTTTATTTTGATTCATTAAAAAATTCAGAGAAAGAAAATGATGAAGAGATTGTTGAGGGGCTCTTCGAGCCAAAGCTCGAAGGATAAGGAAAGTGAGGAAAATAAGAAGCCCAAACATAATCTCCCTCGCACTGCGGAGGTTCGGCCGTGTGAATGGCCTTGTGATGGGTTCTTGAAGTCAGCCGGGATTCATGATGATTTTATCATTTGGCGGAGAATGCAGGCTTCACAGACTTCCTCCACAACCAGAGCGAACAGTATCTCATGCTAGGAAATCACCACCTTTAGTGGAGTTTCATCTATATGATGAGGTTAAGGAGATGTCATTATATGATTTTTGTCGGGTCTGCAAGATACCCTTTGAGGGCAGCATAGAGGAACCACACTGTAATGATGTGGAGGGGTTTATTGATATGATTTCTCTAGGGGAAACGAGGAAAGTTTCAGGTGCAAGAATTACTAGCATACATTTTCCTATTTTACGTTACTTTGCAATATTTTCTACTAGATGTTTAATTGGTCGTGGGAACAGTGGAAATCTTAGTGCTCCTGATATTGTTCTTTTGCGCCATGCTTTGTTTCGTGATACAACTTTCAGTTTAGGTGCTGTCATTGCTAAGCGATTAAGTCTGAACCGTACAAAGGGCCCCATCTTCGGTGGTATCTTTGCTTCGCACCTTGCTGCACACTTTAGTATACCTATTAGGCATTATTAGAAAGAAGAAAAGTTGTTGCCCTCTGTTTTTCTGGATTATAAGAGTATGGTAGCACATGATTTTATTGTTAAAATTAAGAAGAAACTGCTTAAGTATAATTCATATTTGATAAAAAATATTGTGAGATTATTAGCTTCCATGCGCCCTCTTTGTTTAACATATTTTCAGGCAAGTACCTCATTTTGCCGGAGGACATTCATGCATACTTGAGCGCGACACCTGCTCCAGAGGATGAGCCGGAGCCACAACTTGACCCTTGTCGATAGTCTGTTTATCAGGGGGATCCGGAGGAGATTGCTAACAATCCTAAGCTTGGGGGAGTACGTATTTCTCACCGACATTACATTCATGTTCACACACTCATTCTAGTTGTCAGTGCTCATACTTTTTCATTGTACTATCCATGCTAGTTTATTCTATTTTCTAAGCTTTCTTCTTATGTGTTTGAAAAATCCTAAGAAAAACCAAAAAAATTAGTTATAGCTTTTAACTAGTTTACTTTCCATGCTTCTAGTAGTAGTAATTAAAATAAAACTCAAAAAGATTTCTCGATCTTCTTTTGCTTGTTGGGAGCTTTCCCATATAAATAGTTTTATTTCTTTTCTTTTCTTTGGGGGTCGAGAGCAGAAGACCATGATGAAAATGTTGAGTGGCTCTCATATGCATTATTGTTGATTTAACCAAGAGCCCATATTACCTTGTCTTCTCCCTTGAATTGAATGCTTGCAGATTCCAGCTTAGTCCAATGCACATGCACTATTATTATTATACACACCGTTCGGTCGTGCAAGTGAAAGGCAATAATGACGATATATGATGGACTAATTGAGATGAGAGAAGCTGGTATGAACTCGACCTATCTTGTTTTTGTAAATGTGATTAGTTCATCATTCCTGATTCAGCCTATTATGAATGAAACATGTTCACAATGACAATTAGAGATTATAGTTGCTCATGCCATGCTTAATTAGCTAGGAGTTTATAATAGTTTACCTTCCGTGCCAACATGCTACTAAAATGGTTGTGATATGGTATGATAGGGTGGTATCCTCCATTGAATGATTCGAGTGGCTTGACTTGGCACATGTTCACGCATGTAGTTGAAACAAAATCAACATAGCCTCCATGATTTTTATGTTCATGGTGATTTATATCCTACTCATGCTTGCACTCAGTGTTGATTAATTTTAATGCATGTTCATGATTGTTGTCGCTCTCTAGTTGGTTGCTTCCCAGTCTTTTCCTCTCTTCACTTGTACTAAGCGGGAATACTGCTTGTGCATCAACTTCCATAAACACCAAAGTTATTCCATATGAGTCCACCATACCTTCCTATATGCGGTATTTACCTACCGTTCCAAGTAAATTTGTATGTGCCAAACTCTAAACCTTCAAATGAAATTCTGTTTTGTATGCTCGAACAGCTCATGTATCAACTAGGGTCGTCTATATCTTCCATGCTAGGTGGGTTTTTCTCACGAGGAGTGGATTCCGCTCCTCACTCACGAGAAAATGGACGGTAACCGGGATGCCCAGTCCCATGCTCAAATCAAAACAAAATAAATGCAAACAAAACTCCCCCAGGATTGTTGTTAGTTGGAGGCACCTGTTGTTTCGGGCAAGCCATGGATTGATGCTTGTTGGTGGTGGGGGAGTATAAACTTTACCATTCTGTTTTGGAACCGCCAATAATGTGTGTAGCATGGAAGATATCGAGATATCTTGGTTGTTATGTTGACAATGAAAGTATGCCACCCAAAATATTATTTATCTCTATTTGAAAACTCGAGCTCTGGCATCTCTGCAAATCCCTTCTTCCCTTTGCGAAGGGCCTATCCATTTACTTTTATGTTGAGTCATCATCCTATTTTTAAAAATCACCAGATGGAGAGCACCGCTATCATTTGCATGCATTACTATTAATTTATATTGAGTATGACTATGATTGGATCTCTTTTACCATGAATTATAATGTCTAGTCAGTCCTTGTTCTTCAGGGGTGCTCTGCATTTATGTTTTGCGGTCTCAGAAAAGGCTAGTGAGATACCATCTTGTTATATCATATCAGGATTGTTTTGAGAAAGTGTTGTCATCCGAGATTTCTTATTATTGCTCGCTAGTTGATTATGCCATTGATATGAGTAAATATTAGACCTATATGTTATTGTGAATGTGGTTAGTTGCTACGTCTCGAGCTTGCGTTGGTTTTCCTTGAAGAGGAAAGGGTGATGCAGCACAGTAGCGTAAGTATTTCCCCTCAGTTTTCGAGAACCAAGGTATCAATCCAGTAGGAGGCTCCTCACAAGTCCCATGAACCTACACAAACAAACAAAGAACTCGACACCAATGCGATAAAGGGGTTGTCAATCCCTTCACGACCACTTGCGAAAGTGACATCTGATAGAGATAATATGATAAGATAAATATATTTTTGGTATTTTATAATATAGATGCAGAAAATAAAGATGCAAATAAAAGTAGATTGAAAGATTATATGGTAAAGGATAGACCCGGGGGCCATAGGTTTCACTAGAGGCTTCTCTCAAGATAGCATAAGTATTACGGTGGGTGAACAAATTACTGTCGAGGAATTGATAGAAAAGCGAATAATTATGAGATTATCTAGGCATGATCATGTATATAGGCATCACATCCGCAACAAGTAGACCGACTCCTGCCTGCATCTACTACTATTACTCCACACATCGACCGACTCCTGCCTGCATCTAGAGTATTAAGTTCATAAAGAACAGAGTAACGCATTAAGCAAGATGGCATGATGTAGAGGGATAAACTCATGCAATATGATATAAACCCTATCTTTTTATCCTCGATGGCAACAATACAATACGTGCCTTGCAACCCTTTATGTCACTGGGCAAGGACACCGCAAGATTGAACCCAAAGCTAAGCACTTCTCCCATGGCAAGAAAGATCAATCTAGTAGGCCAAACGAAACCGATAATTCGAAGAGACTTGCAAAGATAACTCAATCATACATAAAAGAATTCAGAGAAGATTCAAATATTATTCATAGATAAACTTGATCATAAACCCACAATTCATCGGATCCCGACAAACACACCGCAAAAAGAGTTTACATCGAATAGATCTCCACAAGAGAGGGGAGATCATTGTATTGAGATCCAAAAAGAGAGAAGAAGCCATCTAGCTAATAACTATGGACCCGAAGGTCTGTGGTAAACTACTCACAACACATCGGAGGGGCTATGGTGTTGATGTAGAAGCCCTCCATGGTGGATTCCCCCTCCGGCAGAACACCGACGACGGCTCCAAGATGGGATCTCGCAGATACAGAAGGTTACGCTGGCGGAAATATTTCCTCGATGGCTCCCTGGATGTTTTTGGGGTATGTAGGCTTATCTAGGAGGAAGAAGTACGTCGGTGGACGCCCGAGGGGCCCACGAGACAGGGGCGCGCCCAGGAGGGGTGGGCGCACCCTCCTATCTCGTGACCGCCTCGGCTGCTTCTTGACTTGCACTCCAAGTCCTCTGGATTACGTTCGTTCCAAAAATCACGCTCCCGAAGGTTTCATTCCATTTGGACTCCGTTTGATATTCCTTTTCTTCGAAATACTGAAATCGGCAAAAAAACAGCAATATGGGTTGGGCCTCCGCTTAGTAGGTTAGTCCCAAAAATGATATAAATGTGTAAAATAAAGCCCATGAACATCCAAAACAGGTAATATAATAGCATGGGACAATCAAAAATTATAGATACGTTGGAGACGTATCAAGCATCCCCAAGCTTAATTCCTACTCGTCCTCGAGTAGGTAAATGATAAAAAGAGATTTTTTGATGTGGAATGCTACCTAGCATAATTCTCAATGTAATTTTATTTATTGTGGCATGAATGTTCAGATCCAAATGATTCAAGATAAAAGCTTACAAAACATAAAAATAATAATGCTTCAAAGCATACTAACAAATAATCATTAACTATCAAAATAGCATAGCCAAAGAAAGCTTATCCGTACAAAATCATATAGTTAGGCCATGCTTCATTTTCATTACACAAAATACTCCCATCATGCACGACCCCGATGATGAGCTGAGAAATTGTTTCATACTTTTTAACGCGCTTCAGCTTTTTTCAACTCTTACGCAATACATGAGCGCAAGCCATGGACATAGCACTATGGTGGTATATGGTGGTGGTTGTGAGGACAAAAGGAGGGAGAAGATAGTCTCACATCAACTAGGCGTATCAACGGGCTATGGATATGCCCATCAATAGATATCAATGTGAGTGAGTAGGGATTGCCATGCAACAGATGCACTAGAGCTATAAATATATGAAAGCTCAACAAAATGCACTAAGTCGGTGTGCATCCAACTTGCTTGATCATGAAGACCTAGGGCATTTTGAGGAAGCCCATCATTGGAATATACAAGCCAAGTTCTATAATGAAATATTCCCACTAGCATATGAAAGTGACAACATAGGAGACTCTCTATCATGAAGATCATGATGCTATTTTTGAAGCACAAGTGTGGAAATGGAGATAGTAGCAATTGTCCCTTCTCTCTTTTTCTCTCATTTTATTTTTTCCTTTTCTTTTTTTCTTGTTCTCCCTTTTTTTCTTTTACTTTTTTTCTTTTTGGTGGGCTTCTTTGGCCTCTTTTATTTTTATAAAGTCCGAAGTCTCATCCCAACTTGTGGGGGAATCATAGTCTTCATCATCCTTTCCTCACTGGGACAGTGCTCTAATAATGAAGATCATCACACTTTTATGGATTTAAAACTCAAGAATTACAACTCAAAGCTAGAACAAAATACGACTTTATATGAATGCCTCGGGCGGTGTACCGGGATATGCAATGAATCAAGAGCGACATGTATGAAAATTATGAAGGTGGCCTTGCCACAAATACGACGTCAACTACATGATCATGCAAAGAGTAATATGACAATGATGAAACGTGTCATAATAAACGGAACGGTGGAAAGTTGCATGGCAATATATCTCGGAATGGCTATGGAAATGCCATAATAGGTAGGTATGGTGGCTGTTTTGAGGAAGGTAAATAATGGGTTTATGATACCGGCGAAAGTTGCGTGGCATAATAGAGGCTAGCAAAGTGGAAGGATGAGTGTGCGTATATCCATTGACTCACATTAGTCATAAAGAACTCATATACCTATTGAAAAAGTCTACTTAGCCCTCGAAGCAAAGTACTACTACGCATGCCCCTATAGGGATAGATTGGTAGGAAAAGACCATCGCTCGTCCCCGACTGCCACTCATAAGGAAGACAATCAAAAGAGCACCTCATGCAACAAATTTGTCACACAACTTTTACCATACGTGCATGCTACGGGACTTGCCAACTTCAACAAAAGTATTTCTCAATTTCATAATTATCCACTAGCATGAACCTGAAATTACTTCCTTTATATCTCAAAACAATTATCAAGCAACAAATTGATCATAGCATCCAATTCACTTCCTATGATAGTTTTTATTATACCCAACTTGGATGCTCATCATTCTAGCACCAAATTTGTAACCATAACAAATACCATGCTTCTAAAAGACTCTCAAAATAATACAAGTGAAGCATGAGAGACTAGAAATTTCTTCAAAATTAATCCACCGCCATGCTCTAAAAGATATAAGTGAAGCACTAGGGCAAAAACTATCAAGCTCAAAAGATATAAGCGAAGCACATAGCATATTCTAACAAATTTCAATCAAGTAGGCTTCTCCCAAAAGGTGTGTACAGTAAGGATGATTGTGGTAAACTAAAAAGCAAAGACTAATATAATACACGGCTCTCCAAGCAAAACACATATCATGTGGCGAATAAAAATATAGCTCCAAGTAAAGTTACCAATGAACGAAGACGAAAAGGGGATGCCTTCCGGGGGCATCCCCAAGCTTAGTCTTTTGTCTATTCTTGAATATTTTGGGATGCCATAAGAATACCCAAGCTTAGGATCTTGCCACTCCTTACTCCATAGTCCATAAAATCTTTACCCAAAACTTGAAAACTTGACAACACAAAACTCAACAGGAAATCTTATAAGCTCCGTTAGTGAAAGAAAACCAAACCAGCACATAAGGTACTCTAATGAACTCATTCTTTATTTATTTTGGTGTTAAACCTACTGTATTCCAAGTTCTCTATGGTTCACAACCTTACATACTAGCCATAGATGCATCAAAATAAGCAAACAACACACGAAAAACAGAATCTGTCAAAAACAGAACAGTCTGTAGCAATCTGTAGCTAACGCAAACTTCTAGAACCTTAAAAATCCTACCAAAATAGTAAGTCCTAAACAATTTTTTTATTGAACAGCAGAAAAAATAATCAATGCAAAATCTCGTTCCTGTGTTTTATTAAAAAAAATTCTCGTGAGCGCAAAGTTTCTGTTTTTCAGGAGAATCAAATCAACTATCATCATAGGTTATCCTATAGGTTCTACTTGGCACAAACACTAAATAAAATATGAAAACACATCTAAACAGAAAGTAGATGCAAAATTTATTACTAAACTCAAACAAAAACAAAAAACATGAAGAAAATTGGGTTGCCTCCCAACTAGCGCTATCGTTTAACGCCCCTAGCTAGGCATAAAAGCGAAGATAGATCTAAGTAGTGCCATCTTTGGCGCTTGATTCATAGGTAGCTCGCATGATAGATTCATAAGGTAATTTGAATTTGTTTCTTGGAAAGTGTTCCATGCCTTTCTTTAGTTGAAATTGGAATCTAATATTCCCTTCCTTCATCTCAATAATCGCACCAATCATTCTAAGGAAAGGTCTAACAAGAATAATAGGGCAAGAAAGATTGCAATCTATAACAAGAATGATAAAATCAACGGGCACCGAATTTCTATTTGGATCAATAATAACATCATTGATTCTTGCCATTGGCTTTTTAATGGTGGAACCCGCAAGGTGCAAATTTAAATAGCAATCATCAAGATCATGGGAACCTAGAATATCACATAAAGTTTTCGAAATCGTGGAAACACTAGCACCCAAATCACACAAAGCAAAACACTCATAATCTTTAATTCTAATCTTTATAGTACGTTACCACTCATCATTAAGTTTTTTAGGTATAGAAACTTCCAAATTAAGTTTTTCATCAAAAGATTGCATAAAGGCATCAACGATATGTTTGGTAAAAGCTTTATTCTAACTATAAGCATGAGGAGAATTAACAACGGATTGCAACAAGGAAATACAACTTTCTAAAGAACAATTATCATAATCAAATTCCTGGAAATCCAAGATAGTGGGTTCAATACTATTTAAAGTCATGACCTCTCCAATCCCACTTTTACCAAATTTAGCATCAAGATCTAAAAACTCCAAATTTTTGGGACGCCTTCTAAATAAAGTTGACTCATCTCCAGTCCCATTATTATCCAGATTCATATTGCAAAACAAAGATCTAATAGGGGACACATCAATAACTTTTAGATCTTCATCATTATTTTCATGGAAACTAGAAGGACACGCCTTTACAAAGCTATCTTTCTTAGCATGCAATCTAGCGGTTCTTTCCTTGAACTCGTCAATGGAAATTCTCATTGCTTTGAGAGACTCATTGATATCATGCTTAGGAGAAGAAGATCTAAGTTTAAGAGAATCAACATCAAGCGAAAGTCTATTAACGTTCCTAGCCAAATCATCAACTTTGAGCAATTTTTCTTCAAGTAGAGCATTAAAATTCTTTTGAGAGACCATGAATTCTTTCACACTATTTTAAAAATCAGAGGGCATCTTATTAAAATTACCATAAGAATTATTGTAGGAATTCCCATAATTATTAGAGGAATTGCTAGGGAACGGTCTAGGATTAAAGTTTGCTCTATAAGCATTGTTTCCAAAATTATTCCTACCAACAAAATTTACATCCATAGATTCATTATTATTCTCAATCAAGGTAGATAAAGGTATATCATTGGGATCAATAGAAGAACTCTTAGTAGCAAACAATCTCATAAGCTCATCCATCTTTCCACTCAAAACATTAATTTCTTCTATAGCATGCACCTTTTTACTAGTAGATCGTTCGGTGTGCCATTGAGAATAAGTAGCCATAATATTATCAAGAAGTTTTGTAGCATCTCCTAAAGTGATTTCCATAAAAGTGCCTCCGGCAGACGAATCTAAAAGATTTCTAGAAGCAAAGTTTAATCCGGCATAAATTTTTTGTATGATCATCCATAAATTCAAACCGTGAGTAGGGCAATTGCGACTCATCAATTTCATTCTTTCCCAAGTTTGGGCAACATGCTCATGATCAAGTTGTTTAAAATTCATAATATTGTTCCTAAGCGAGATGATCTTAGCGGGAGGAAAATATTTAGAGATGAAAGCATCTTTGAACTTGTTCCAAGAATCAATTCTATTTTTAGGCAAAGACGAAAACCAAACTTTAGCACGATCTCTAAGTGAAAACAGAAATAACTTCAATTTAACAATATCATTATCCGTATCTTTCTTCTTTTGCATATCACACAGATCAACAAAGTTGTTTAGACGAGTAGCGTCATCTTCACTAGGAAGGCCGGCAAATTGATCTTTCATAACAAGATTCAGCAAAGCAGTATTGATTTCACAAGACTCAACATCATTAATAGGAGCAATCGGAGTACTAAGGAAATCATTATTATTGGTATTGGAGAAATCACACAATTTGATATTATCTTGCGCCATGGCGACAAGTAATCCAACACACAAGCACTACAAAAAAATACACTTCCGTGATGATACGTGTTTGTCATAGTAGGTCGCGTTTTTTGTCATGCATGTACATCCATGACAAATTTATGACAGAATCAAGATAGTCATACATGTGCTGTCGTAGAAGTGTTCCATGACATTACCAAAATTATCATCACGGAAGTGTCCACTTCCATGACGATAAATCGCGCGTCGCAAAAGTGCTTTCGTCAAGGGTGACCGACACATGGCATCCACCGTAACGAAACGCCGTTAAGCTATCGGGTCAGGTTTTGGATCCGATAACCCGTTAACAGCCCCGACCAATGGGGATTTTCCACATGTAAGATCATCATTGGCTGGAGGAAACACGTGTCGGCTCATCGTTGGGACAGATGTCATCCACTCATTGGACAGAAGGTGCCTATGATACGTCGACATGTGGCACGGCCCAACAGAGGCCCATTCCTGTGAAAAGGCCGGACCATTTGACTTGGTCAAAAGATGGCGGGCCGGCCCATGTAAAGCCTGTTAACGGCATGTTCGCATATAGCCCATTTACAGCCCGGTAACACAAGGCTCGTTACGCCCTATCCGAATTAGGCGCGGTAGCGTCATCTGGGCCATCCAATATGATTCCAGCCCGTTTTCACTTCTGGCCCATGTATGTCCCATGACATCTTTAAGCCCATATGAGGCCCTATGTAACTCTTGGCCTATTAACGGCCCGTGGTGTATCACTTTATAACCATTAACGACCCGTTATTCCGTTGGGCCGCTTCCAACCCATGTTATCTTTCGGCCTTCTCAGAGCCCATTTATTCTTGGGCTCATTTCCAGCATTCATTTACTTACGGCCCGTTACTGTCATTTTCTGCTTGTGGGCCAAATTCAGCCTGTGGTTACAGTCGGCCCGTTTGTGGTCCGTTAATACGTTGGGCTGTTTTCATAGTTCTCATCAAATATGGCCTATTAACGATGGCCCGTTATGGTTGGCCCATGAACGAACAATTCCAATTCTAGCCCGTTTACGGCCATATTGCGGCCTATTATTGGCCCATGTTTGGCCAATCGATCATACTGCCCATATAAGGCCAATTGATTATACAGCCCGTAGAAGGCCCATTGTTTCTACGGCCCATAGAAGGCCCACTGTTTCTACGGCCCGTAGAAGGCCCACTATTTCTACGGCCCGTAGGAGGCCCAGTGTCACTAAAGTAAATATTAGCCCATGGTTATTGTGGCCTAGTTTTAAAAAATAGGTTATTGCAGCCACTAGCAAACCGCGGAAAAAGAACTGCTATGACTACAAGCAAACAAATAAACAAGACAACAAGGAAATAAATAAGCAAGCAACTTACGTGTAACGCCCCGGATCCGATGCGCTAGGTGTCTGTCAGTTATTCGCCGTTGTTTCCATGTCATTTGCTTGCGTGTTGCATTTTACCATGTCATCATGTGCATTTCATTTTGCATACGTGTTCGTTTCTTGCATCTGAGCATTTTCCCCGTTGTCCGTTTTGCAATCCGGCACTCCTATGCCCTCCGGCGTTCCCCTTTTGTCTCCTGTTGTGAGTGGGTGTTAAACGTTCTCTGAATGGCCCGAGGCTTGCCAAGTGGCCTTGGTATAGCACCGGTAGACCGCTTGTCAAGTTTTGTACCATTTGGAGGTCGTTTGGTACTTCAACGGTTAACCGGGTAACCGTAAAACCCCCTTCTCCTTGCAGCCCAACACCCCCTCCAAAGTGGCCCAAAACCCATCTAACTCCCCTCCATGCTCTCGGTCGTTCAATCACGATCGCGTGGCCGAAAACCGCTCCTCATTTGGACTCTCCTAGCTCCCTCTACCTATAAATATGTGCCCCTCCCGGATTTTTCACGCAGATGAAACCCTAGCCTCGTCTTCCTCCACCCGCCGGACACGTCCGGACGGCGCCGGACATGTCTGCCGCCCTCAGCCACGTCGCCCCGGCGAATCAGCCGCCGCCATGTCATCGCACCGCCGCCCACAGCCAATCCCACCGCGCCACCTCGCCCGCGCCCTCCCTC
>NC_041381.1:557752467-557771476 GCF_002162155.2 Triticum dicoccoides
CCGCCCGCACTGCCCCGGGCCGGATCCGCCCTGCACCGCCCCTGATCCGCGCCCTCCGCCTCGTCCCGCGCCCCCGCCGACAACCTCCGCCCGGCTGCGCCTCCATCTGGCGGCGAGCTCCGCGCCGCCGCGCTGCCTCTTCCTCCGGCGACCCGCATGCGGGACATCCCGGATCTGGCCTCCTCGAGGTTCCACGCTCTGGATCCGGCCAGCCCCGTCCCGCCGGTGCCCCCTCCGCCCGCTGCGCCGCCTGTCTCCGGCGAGACTCCGGCGAGATCCGCCGCGGTTGACTTTTTCCCCGAGGTCCAAATCTTGCTAAGTCCCTAAATTCAGTAATTTTCATGCCATGTTTGACCTGTTGTATCTCTGCATCCGTAGCTCCGTTTCATGCGTGTAATATCTTAAATTGTTCGACTCAACGAGTACATCATTTCATTCCATTGCATCATATTCATTTGAGCTCATCTTGATGCCTGAATCATCATTGCAAGAGTGCTTCATAATTTTTTCTGCTGTCTGTTAACAGAACGAGCTCTTTTGTCATTTTTGCCATGATTGATGTGTGCATCCTATGAGGTTGATGTCTAAATGTGTTTTGATCTATGCCATGTCTTCTTTACATAGGTGCTTACCATGTATTTTTGTGATCAATGTGGTGACTAGCACAAGCATGCAAACTAGGCATCGTGATGTTACTGATTTTAGTCCCTGTTCTGCTATTATTTTGATGCCATGTAAACTTGATGCTACAGAGAGATCCATGCATATTTTGAGATACTTCAGTAAGGATGTTTTGAACATATGGTTATTTTCTATCGATTCATGCCCTTTGTTGCAATTATGGAGTAGTCTAGCATGTCATTTGAGTGCTCTACTTTTGCTTCAAAATGTTTCCTGGCAGATTTTTTACATGTTATTCAATTTGGCCGAGGTTGTTGTAGTTGATCCGTGCATGCTATGGACTTGTTCTTGACTTGGTTTGTTTCACAAACATGTCTTCTTGATGATGATATTCTTATCTTGTCATGTAATGACTTGTGGTGAGTGAATCGAGCTTGTTAAGTAGTGTACATGATGTTGCTGTTTTGCTAGGCTGAATCTGTTATTTTGTGATGCTATATAAACATGTTGCTACTAATCATTCTATGCATAATCTGGAGATGATCACTAAATATGTTTTGATCTAAAGGTCCTCCTCTAACGATAAATGACCCTGGTTGCAATTATAGCTTGTTGTACCTTGTTCATATCTTGGTCCAAAGTTGCTTGATAATGTTGTTGTCGGCCTGTTAACATTAAGTTCAGTTGTTTCCATGTGTTTTCCTAGTGATCCATGCACCCTATGACCTTGTTCTTGCCATGCTTAGCTTCACAAACATGTCTTCTTATTGTTGGGTGCCTTGACATGCCATTTATTGCTCTCTAGTGAGTTGCACAAGCTCATCTACATGCCTTCATAATTCCGTTTCTGCCATGTTTGAATCTGTAATATAAGTTGCTATGTTTACGTGGGTGCCATCATATTTTCGGATCCTTTTTGGCTTATGGTCAGTAAGGGACTTTTGATCTATGCATTTAGTAGGTTCATGCCATGCCTTTGTTTGTCATGATAAGTTCCTGTAACATGTTGTTTGATAGCTCTAAACATTGCATCTAGATATTATTTTCTGCAAAGTCTGAAATTGTTATAACTTGCAATCTTACCATGTGTTTTTGAGCATGTTCTAGTGATTTCTGGAGATAGCTCAGTGTTCATGTTTTGTTATGCTTTACCTGTAAATCATGTCCATGCCTTTTGTTTTCATGTTGGGGTCCTGTCGCATGTTGTTTTGATGCTTGCAATATGCCTAGTTGCTGTTTTGGACAGCTTGTCCTTTAAACTTGTTTCATGTGTGTGTGTTGAACCGTTGCTCCGTTTTGAGTGTGCCCTATATGAAACTTGCTTAATTGTGCATGTAGTTTCATATTATCATGTTGCATCCTTGTTTTGGTGTGTTTGCTTGATGTTTGTATGCATTTTGCATCAATGCCATGTTTAACTTGTTTTGCTCATATCTTCTAGGCCGTAGCTCCGAACTAAATGAACTTTATATGTAACTTGACTAGAATCTCGTGTAGATCATCTTGGTGCATCTTAACTTGCTGTTTAACAACTTGAACATAATGTTTATTCAGATCTGGACCAATTTCGAAATATGCATATGAGGACTTACCGGAATTGTTATATGTTGTTCCCGGCCTCATTTAAACTTGCCTTGATGTGTTGCTCTTGTTTGCATCATCTCTTGCCATGAGTAGCTTCATGTAGCTTTGTCATGCATCATGCTTGTTTGTGCATCATGTCTTGTTTATGTGTGGTGTGTCTACCATGTTGTGTGCTTCTTCTCGATAGTTCCCGTTTCGTTGCGATCGTGAGGATTCGTTCGTCTACGCTTGGTTCGGCTTCATCCGTTCGTCTTCTTCATGGACTCGTTCTTCTTCCTTGCCGGATTTCAGGCAAGATGACCGCTACCCTGGATCTCACTACTATCATTGCTATGCTAGTTGTTTCGTTCTATCGCTATACTGCGCTACCTATCACCTGTTTATCAAGCCATCCCAAATTGCCATGAACCTCTAACCTTTGACACCTTTCCCATGCAAACCGTTGTTTTGCTATGTTACCGCTTTTGCTCAGCCCCTCTTATAGCGTTGCTAGTTGCAGGTGATGTTGAAGATTTCTCCATGGTGGACAGGTTTTTGGTTGGGATATCACAATATCTCTTATATTATTAATGCATCTATATACTTGGTAAAGGGTGGAAGACTCGGCCTTTTGCCTAGTGTTTTGTTCCACTCTTGCCGCCCTAGTTTCCGTCATACCGGTGTTATGTTCCCGAATTTTGCGTTCCTTACGCGGTCGGGTGATTTATGGGACCCCCTTGATAGTTCGCTTTGAATAAAACTCCTCCAGCAAGGCCCAACCTTGGTTTTACCATTTGCCTCACCACCACCTATCCCTTTCCCTTGGGTCAGCCAACCCGAGGGTCATCTTTATTTTAGCCCCCCCGGGCCAGTGCTTGTCTAAGTGTTGGTCCGAACTGAGCTGCCTGCGGGGCCACCTCGGGGCAACTTGAGGGTTGGTTTTACTCGTAACTAGTCTCATCCGGTGTGCCCTGAGAACGAGATATGTGCAGCTCCTATCGGGATTTGTCGGCACAGCGGGAGGCTTTGCTGGTCTTGTTTTACCATTATCGAAATGTCTTGTAAACCGGGATTCCGAGTCTGATCGGGTCTTCCTGGGAGAAGGTCTATTCCTTCGTTGATCGCGAGAGCTTGTCATGGGCTAAGTTGGGACACCCCTGCAGGGTATAATCTTTCGAAAGCCGTGCCTGCGGTTATAGGCAGATGGGAATTTGTTAATGTCCGATTGTAGATAACTTGACACCAGATACGAATTAAAATGCATCAACCGTGTGTGTAGCCGTGATGGTCTCTTTTCGGCGGAGTCCGGGAAGTGAACACGGTTTCTGGGTTATGTTTGACGTAAGTACGAGTTCAGGATCACTTCTTGATCATTGCTTCACGACCGTTCCTTTTGCTCTCTTCTCGCTCTTATTTGCATATGTTAGCCACCATATATGCTTAGTTGCTGCTGCAGCCTCACCACTTTACCCCTTCCTTTCCCTTTAAGCTTTGCTAGTCTTGATACCCATGGTAATGGGATTGCTGAGTCCTCGTGGCTCACAGATTACTACAACAACAGTTGCAGGTACAGGTATTGCGATGATCATGACACGAGAGCGATGTTTGCTTATATTGGAGTTCTTCTTCTGCTTCTTCTTCGATCAGGGGATAGGTTCCAGGTCGGCAGCCTGGGCTAGCAGGGTGGATGTCGTTTGAGTTTCTGTTTGTGTTTCATCCGTAGTCGGATGATGCTCTGATGTATTGTGAAGTTGTATTCATGTGGCATTGTATGCCTCTTGTATGTATCCCCATCTATTATGTAATGTTGATGTAATGATATCCACCTTGCAAAAGCGTTTCAATATGCGGGTCTATCCTTGGTGGGACCTTCGAGTTCCTTTTGGATAGGGTCGCATATTGGGCGTGACAAGTTGGTATCAGAGCCTCGACCGACCCTAGGAGCCCCCTTGATTGATCGTGTAGTTTGGCCGTTGTTGAGTCTAGAAGAAAACTGTTTTCGGAGTCTAGTTATATCGGAGAGTAGGAATTCTTTTTACTCCTCAGTCCCTTCGTCGCTCTAGTGAGGAATCTTGACGTAGGTGTTTTGAATTACTCCTCTTCCCTTTCAAATTTTTCTTTAGGATCACGCAGTTGGTTTTCCGATCGTTGTTCCTCAGCTCTTTTCATCCGGTGCATTTCTCGTCAAGTTGGCTCGAGCCTCTTCATCTTTGAGTTCAATCCTCAGTTGTTTTCTTTCCCACCCGCCCACCTCTCTTCTTCTCGGAACCGTAGTCCGTAATCGAGTATCCATCCTACTCGTGTGAAGTCTTTGCTTTCTTTCCTCAATGATTTCAACCGGTGTTTCCTCTTGAAGTTATTCGTCGGTTTCCCCTTCCAAGTTGCCTTTGTTTTCCCGCCCTCCCACCCTCTTCTTCCTGGAGTTTGAGTCTCTTTCGAGCATCGATTTCATTCGTGTGGAGCCTCTTCAGTCTTTCGTAAATTATTTCAACCGGTGAATTCTCATTTCGTTCGTCATTCTTCATCTCTTTTCCTTTCCGGTGGATTCAATTCAAGTTTTTCGGGTTGATCATATTCTTTTCCTCGAAGTGTTCTCCTTGCTCGTTCGGCTCTCGCCATTTTATCCTTCCGGAGTGTTCAAGACATCTCAGAAGATTCGTCTGTGTTCCAATTAATTCGAGGTTGTCACCTCATTCAAAGATTTCAATTGTTCCGGTGCATCATCTATCTGGTCATCACCCTTTTCAACGGTGTTATCTCCTCAGTGGGCCCTAACCCACAGGTTTTTTCCCAGGATCTTACCTGACTCTTCTAGTTTCCCCAGAGTTATTCTCAAATCCTTTTCGAAGTTTGACGTAAGAATGGATTCCATCAGTCACATGCCTTCTCCAAGATCCTTTTCAAATTCTTTTCATTGTTGGCTCAACCTTTTCGTTTTTCATTCTACCGGAGTATCTCAATAATTTTGGTGGTATTTCTCGTCGTCATTTGAAGATCGAAGAAGAGTTTTTCATATCATCCTCTCGAATTATTCCATTTGTCAGTTATTCCTTTTCTTACCCATCCGGAGTATTCAGGAGTTGTTTTCCGTTTCTTTTCACCGGAGGCCATCATTCCAGTCATCGTTCTCTATTTATCCCAGTGCTTCGTTCAAGTGCTCTTTAATTAGCTCGTTATCTCTTTGTTCTTTTGCATCTAAATCCCCTCAAGCTTATTTGTTCTTCTAATTCTTCCCGGTGATTCATCCTCGTTCGTTAGTCATTTTCGAATTCTTACAGTGGTTCGTTCAAGATTCTTTTTCCTTGTTTATCATTTTAATCCATTCCTTCTTCCAATCCTACTGGTGGTTCATGAAGACCTTCTCAAGTTTTTGTTATGTCACTTCTCAATCCTTTTCAAGAAGAATAAGTAGTATGCCAAATCCATGTTTGGTCATCAATTTAATTTGATGAAGGATAAGCATACAATAAATCTTATTCTTATTTCATCCAAGTGATTAAGCCCTTTTTCTTCGGAGTTTGTTCGTGAGGAATAAATTCTAGTTCCAAGTGTTTTCATCTTTTCTTTTCCCCGGAGTTCAAAATTTCCTCAGCCATTTCATCGGAACCTCCAACTAAATCATCGCAATGCTCATCTTATTCTTTCATCCTTCATTTTATCTCATCATCCTTTTGTACCGGAGTTCTTCATGGTGGTTCTTCATGATTTAATTCATCCGTCAAGAGTTCATCAAGATTTTGTTGGTGGAGTTCAAGTATCTTTTCTTCTTGCATCTCAAAGTGCAATTAATTCTCCGTATTCTTTTGAATTGGAGTCTTGCATTTCTTCGTTCTTCTCAGATATTCAAATCCATTCAATCCTTCCTTCTAAGTTCTTTTAAATTCTTTCAATTCTTCCGGAGGCATTGTGTTGTTCATCTCGTCAAGTGCCATCCCATCTTGTGAAGTTCTTATTCGAATCCTTCCATTTTTTTCAGCCGGAGTGTTGCCTAAATCCTTTCAGTCTTATTCGTTTCTTATCTCGTTCTAACCGGAGTGGTTTCATAGTCTATCTGATTCCGTGAGCTTTCGATTCTCGTCATTCTCATCGTTCCTCTCTTTTTCTCGAGTGCTCTCGATTCTTTGCTTCTGCTCTTCAGTTCTTGCTTCACCTCATCCCTATTTCCCTTCCATCTCGGTCCTAAGATCTCGGGACGAGATCTCTTGTTAGTGGAGGAGTGTTGTAACGCCCCGGATCCGATGCGCCAGGTGTCTGTCAGTTATTCGCCGTTGTTGCCATGTCATTTGCTTGCATGTTGCATTTTACCATGTCATCATGTGCATTTCATTTTGCATCCGTGTTCGTTTCTTGCATCCGAGCATTTTCCCCGTTGTCCGTTTTGCAATCTGGCACTCCTATGCCCTCCGGCGTTCCCCTTTTGTCTCCTGTTGCGAGTGGGTGTTAAACGTTCTTGGTATAGCACTGGTAGACCGCCTGTCAAGTTTCGTGCCATTTGGAGGTCGTTTGGTACTCCAACGGTTAACCGGGTAACCGTAAAACCCCCTTCTCCTTGCAGCCCAACTGTTGGGGAACGTAGCAGAAATTCAAAAAATTTCCTACGTAACACCAAGATCTATCTATGGAGAGACCAGCAACGAGTAGAAAGGGAGTGCATCTACATACCCTTGTAGATCGCTAAGCGGAAGCGTTCAAGTGAACAGGGTTGATGGAGTCGTACTCGTCGTGATTCAGATCACCGATGATCCTAGTGCCGAACGGACGGCACCTCGGCGTTTAACACACGTACAGCTCGACGATGTCTCCCACGCCTTGATCCAGCAAGGAGAGAGGGAGAGGTTGAGGAAGACTCCATCCAGCAGCAGCACAACGGCGTGGTGGTGATGGAGGAGCGTGGCAATCCTGCAGGGCTTCGCCAAGCACCTACGGGAGAGGAGGAGGTGTCACGGGAGGGAGGGAGGCGCCAAGGGCTCAGGTATGGATGCCCTCCCTCCCCTCCACTATATATAGGGGCAGGGGAGAGGGGGGAGGCGCAGCCTTGCCCCTTCCTCCAAGAAAGGGGTGCGGCTAAGAGGGGGGGAGGAGTCCATCCTCCCCAAGGCACCTCGGAGGTGCCTCCCCCCTTTAGGACTCTCCCCTTTTTTTCTATATCTTGGCGCATGGGCCTCTAGGGGCTGGTTCCCTTGGCCCATGTAGGCCAAGGCGCACCCCCTACAGCCCATGTGGCCCCCCGGGGCAGGTGGGCCCCCGGGACCCTTCCGGTGATCCCGGTACAATACCGATGACCCCGAAACTTGTCCCGATGGCCGAAACAGGACTTCCTATATATAAATCTTTACCTCCGGACCATTCCGGAACTCCTCGTGACGTCCGGGATCTCATCCGGGACTCCGAACAACATTCGGTAACCACATACAAACTTCCTTTATAACCCTAGCGTCATCGAACCTTAAGTGTGTAGACCCTACGGGTTCGGGAGACATGTAGTCATGACCGAGATGTTCTCCGGTCAATAACCAACAGCGGGATCTGGATACCCATGTTGGCTCCCACATGTTCCACGATGATCTCATCGGATGAACCACGATGTCAAGGACTCAATCAATCCCGTATACAATTCCCTTTGTCTAGCGGTATGGTACTTGCCCGAGATTCAATCGTCGGTATACCGATACCTTGTTCAATCTCGTTACCGGCAAGTCTCTTTACTCGTTCCGTAACACATCATCCCGTGATCAACCCCTTGGTCACATTGTGCACATTATGATGATGTCCTACCGAGTGGGCCCAGAGATACCTCTCCGTTTACACGGAGTGACAAAATCCCAATCTCGATTCGTGCCAACCCAACAGACACTTTCAGAGATACCCGTAGTGTACCTTTATAGCCACCCAGTTACGTTGTGACGTTTGGCACACCAAAAGCACTCCTACGGTATCCGGGAGTTGCACAATCTCATGGTCTAAGGAAATGATACTTGACATTAGAAAAGCTTTAGCATACGAACTACATGATCTTGTGCTAGGCTTAGGATTGGGTCTTGTCCATCACATCATTCTCCTAATGATGTGATCCCGTTATCAACGACATCCAATGTCCATGGTCAGGAAACCGTAACCATCTATTGATTAACGAGCTAGTCAACTAGAGGCTTACTAGGGACATGGTGTTGTCTATGTATCCACACATGTATCTGAGTTTCCTATCAATACAATTCTAGCATGGATAATAAACGATTATCATGAACAAGGAAATATAATAATAATCAATTTATTATTGCCTCTAGGGCATATTTCCAACAGTCTCCCACTTGCACTAGAGTCAATAATCTAGTTCACATCGATATGTGATTAACACTCAAGGTCACATCCCCATGTGACTAACACCCAAAGAGTTTACTAGAGTCAATAATCTAGTTCACATTTACCATGTGATTAACACTCGATGAGTTCTGGGTTTGATCATGTTATGCTTGTGAGAGAGGTTATAGTCAACGGATCTGAACCTTTCAGATCCGTGTGTGCTTTACAAATCTCTATGTCATCTCCTAGATGCAGCTACCACGTTCTATTTGGAGCTATTCCAAATAACTGTTCTACTTGGAGCTATTCTAAATTGTTGCTCCATTATACGTATCCGGTATCTCTACTCAGAGCTATCCGGATAGGTGTTAAGCTTGCATCGACGTAACCCTTTACGACGAACTCTTTTACCACCTCCATAATTGAGAAAATTCCTTAGTCCACTAGTTACTAAGGATAACTTTGACCGCTGTCCTGTGATCCATTCTTGGATCACTCTTGTACCCCTTGACTGACTCATGGTAAAGCACACTTCAGGTGCGGTACACAGCATAGCATACTGTAGAGCCTATGTCTTAAGCATAGGGGACGACCTTCGTTCCTTTCTCTCTATTCTGCCATGGTCGAGCTTTAAGTCTTAACTTCATACCTTACAACTCAGGCAAGAACTCCTTCTTTGACTGATCCATCTTGAACACCTTCAAGATCACGTCAAGGCATGTGCTCACGTCAAGATCACGTCGGTATACCGATACCTTGTTCAATCTCGTTACCGGCAAGTCTCTTTACTCGTTCCGTAACACATCATCCCGTGATCAACCCCTTGGTCACATTGTGCACATTATGATGATGTCCTACCGAGTGGGCCCAGAGATACCTCTCCGTTTACACGGAGTGACAAAATCCCAATCTCGATTCGTGCCAACCCAACAGACACTTTCAGAGATACCCGTAGTGTACCTTTATAGCCACCCAGTTACGTTGTGACGTTTGGCACACCCAAAGCACTCCTACGGTATCCGGGAGTTGCACAATCTCATGGTCTAAGGAAATGATACTTGACATTAGAAAAGCTTTAGCATACGAACTACATGATCTTGTGCTAGGCTTAGGATTGGGTCTTGTCCATCACATCATTCTCCTAATGATGTGATCCCGTTATCAACGACATCCAATGTCCATGGTCAGGAAACCGTAACCATCTATTAATTAACGAGCTAGTCAACTAGAGGCTTACTAGGGACATGGTGTTGTCTATGTATCCACACATGTATCTGAGTTTCCTATCAATACAATTCTAGCATGGATAATAAACGATTATCATGAACAAGGAAATATAATAATAATCAATTTATTATTGCCTCTAGGGCATATTTCCAACAGTTTGGGGAACGTTGCAGAAAACAAAAAATTTCCTACTCGTTTCACCAAGATCATCTAGGAGTTCATCTAGCAATGAGTGATTAGATGCATCTACATACCTTTGTAGATCGCGAGCGGAAGCGTTCAAAAGAACGGTGATGATGTAGTCGTACTCGACGTGATCGAAATCACCGATGACCAGCGCCGAACGGACGGCACCTCCGCGTTCAACACAAGTACGGAACAGCCACGTCTCCTCCTTCTTGATCCAGCAAGGGAGGGAGGAGAGGTTGAGGGAGATGGCACCAGCAGCAGCACGACCGCGTGGTGTTGATGGAGCTGCAGTACTCCGGCAGAGCTTCGCTAAGCACTATGGAGGTGGAGGAGGTGTTGGGGAGGGAGAAGGAGGCAACCAAAGGCCAAGGCGTTCAGGTATGAAGTCCCTCCTCTCCCCCACTATATATAGGAGGGCCAAGGGGGGTGGCCGGCCCTAGGAGATCCAATCTCCTAGGGGGTGCGGCGGCCAAGGGGGGTTTCCCTCCCCCCCAAGGCACCTAGGAGGTGCCTTCCCCTCCTAGGACTCTTCCCCCTTCAAACCCTAGGCGCATGGGCCTATGTGGGGCTGGTGCCCTTGGCCCATTAGGCCAAGGCGCACCCCCTACAGCCCATGTGGCCCCCCCGGGACAGGTGGACCCACCTGGTGGACCCCCGGGACCCTTCCGGTGGTCCCGGTACAATACCGATAACCCCGAAACTTGTCCCGATGCCCGAAACAGGACTTCCCATATATAAATCTTTACCTCCGGACCATTCCGGAACTCCTCGTGACGTCCGGGATCTCATCCGAGACTCCGAACAACATTCGGGTTACTGCATATACATATCCCTACAACCCTAGCGTAACTGAACCTTAAGTGTGTAGACCCTACGGGTTCGGGAGACAAGCAGACATGACCGAGACGACTCTCCGGTCAATAACCAACAGCGGGATCTGGATACCCATGTTGGCTCCCACATGCTCCACGATGATCTCATCGGATGAACCATGATGTCGAGGATTCTATCAACCCCGTACGCTATTCCCTTTGTCTATCGATATGTTACTTGCCCGAGATTCGATCGTCGGTATCCCAATACCTCGTTCAATCTCGTTACCGGCAAGTCACTTTACTCATACCGTAATGCATGATCCCGTGACCAGACACTTGGTCACTCTGAGCTCATTATGATGATGCATTACCGAGTGGGCCCAGTGATACCTCTCCGTCATACGGAGTGACAAATCCCAGTCTTGATCCATGTCACCCAACAGACACTTTCGGAGATACCCGTAGTCTGCCTTTATAGTCACCCAGTTACGTTGTGACGTTTGGCATACCCAAAGCACTCCTACGGTATCCGGGAGTTACACGATCTCATGGTCTAAGGAAAAGATACTTGACATTGGAAAACTCTAGCAAACGAACTATACGATCTTGTGCTATGTTTAGGATTGGGTCTTGTCCATCACATCATTCTCCTAATGATGTGATCTCGTTATCAATGACATCTAGTGTCCATAGTCAGGAAACCATGACTATCTGTTGATCAACGAGCTAGTCAACTAGAGGCTCACTAGGGACATGTTGATGTCTGTTATTCACACATGTATTACGATTTCCGGATAACACAATTATAGCATGAATAAAGACAATTATCATGAACAAGGAAATATAATAATAATGCTTTTATTATTGCCTCTAGGGCATATTTCCAACAGTCTCCCACTTGCACTAGAGTCAATAATCTAGTTACATTGTGATGAATCGAACACCCATGGAATTCTGGTGTTGATCATGTTTTGCTCTAGGGAGAGGTTTAGTCAACGGATCTGCTACATTCAGCTCCGTATGTACTTTACAAATATCTATGTCTCCATCTTGAACATTTTCACGAATGGAGTTGAAGCGACGCTTGATGTGCCTTGTCTTCTTGCGAAACCTGGGCTCCTTGGCAAGTGCAATAGCTCCAGTGTTGTCACAGAAGAGCTTGATCGGCCCCGACGCATTGGGTATGACTCCTAGGTCGGTGATGAACTCCTTCACCCATATTGCTTCATGTGCTGCCTCCGAGGCTGCCATGTACTCCGCTTCACATGTAGATCCCGCCACGACGCTTTGCTTGCAACTGCACCAGCTTACTGCCCCACCATTCAAAATATACACGTATCCGGTTTGTGACTTAGAGTCATCCAGATCTGTGTCGAAGCTAGCGTCGACGTAACCCTTTACGACGAGCTCTTCGTCACCTCCATAAACGAGAAACATTTCCTTAGTCCTTTTCAGGTACTTCAGGATATTCTTGACCGCTGTCCAGTGTTCCTTGCCGGGATTACTTTGGTACCTTCCTACCAAACTTACGGCAAGGTTTACATCAGGTCTGGTACACAGCATGGCATACATAATAGAACCTATGGCTGAGGCATAGGGGGTGACGCTCATCTCTTCTATATCTTCTACCGTGGTCGGACATTGAGCTGAGCTCAATTTCATACCTTGCAACACAGGCAAGAACCCCTTCTTGGATTGATCCATATTGAACTTCTTCAATATCTTATCTAGGTATGTGTTTTGTGAAAGACCTATGAGGCGTCTCGATCTATCTCTATAGATTTTGATGCCTAATATATAAGCAGCTTCTCCAAGGTCCTTCATTGAAAAACTTTTATTCAAGTAGGCCTTGATGCTGTCCAAGAGTTCTATATCATTTCCCATCAAAAGTATGTCATCTACATATAATATGAGAAATGCTACAGAGCTCCCACTCACTTTCTTGTAAACGCAGGCTTCTCCATAAGTCTGTGTAAACCCAAACGCTTTGATCATCTCATCAAAGCGAATGTTCCAACTCCGAGATGCTTGCACCAGCCCATAAATCGAGCGTTGGAGCTTGCACACTTTGTCAGCATTCTTAGGATCGACAAAACCTTCCGGCTGTATCATATACAATTCTTCCTTAAGGAAACCATTAAGGAATGCCGTTTTGACGTCCATTTGCCATATTTCGTAATCATAGAATGCGGCAATTGCTAACATGATTCGAACGGACTTCAGCTTCGCTACCGGTGAGAAAGTCTCGTCGTAGTCAACCCCTTGAACTTGTCGATAACCCTTAGCGACAAGCCGAGCTTTATAGATGGTCACATTACCATCCGCGTCTGTCTTCCTCTTAAAGATCCATTTATTTTCTATGGCTCGCCGCTCAACGGGCAAGTCAGTCAAAGTCCATACTTTGTTTTCATACATGGATCCTATCTCGGATTTCATGGCTTCCAGCCATTTGTCGGAATCTGGGCCCGCCATCGCTTCTTCATAGTTCGAAGGTTCACCATTGTCTAATAGCATGATTTCCAAGACAGGGTTGCCGTACCACTCTGGTGCGGAACGTATCCTTGTGGACCTTCGAATTTCAGTAGGGGCTTGATCAGAAGTATCTTGATCATTTTCATTAACTTCCTCTCTAGTCGGTGTAGGCACCTCAGGAACATTTTCTTGAGTTGCGCCATTTTCCGGTTCAAGAGGTAATACTTCATCAAGCTCTACTTTCCTCCCACTTACTTCTTTCGAGAGAAACTCTTTCTCCAGAAAGGACCCATTCTTGGCAACAAAGATCTTGCCTTCGGATCTGAGGTAGAAGGTGTACCCAATAGTTTCTTTTGGGTATCCTATGAAGACGCATTTTTCCGACTTGGGTTCGAGCTTTTCAGGTTGAAGTTTCTTGACATAAGCATCGCATCCCCAAACTTTTAGAAACGACAGCTTAGGTTTCTTCCCAAACCATAATTCATACGGTGTCGTCTCAACGGATTTCGACGGAGCCCTATTTAAAGTGAATGCGGCAGTCTCTAAAGCATAGCCCCAAAAAGAAAGCGGTAAATCGGTAAGAGACATCATAGATCGCACCATATCTAACAGAGTGCGATTACGACGTTCGGACACACCATTACGCTGAGGTGTTCCAGGCAGCATGAGTTGTGAAACTATTCCACATTTTCTTAAGTGTGCCCCAAACTCGTGACTCAAGTATTCTCCTCCACGATCTGATCGCAGAAACTTGATTTTCCTGTCACGTTGATTTTCAACCTCACTCTGAAATTCCTTGAACTTTTCAAAGTTTCAGACTTGTGTTTCATTAAGTAGATATACCCATACCTACTTAAATCATCAGTGAGAGTGAGAACATAACGATAGCCACCGCGAGCCTCAACACTCATCGGACCGCACACATCAGTATGTATGATTTCCAATAAGTCGGTTGCTCGCTCCATTGTTCCTGAGAACGGAGTCTTGGTCATTTTACCCATAAGGCATGGTTCGCACGTGTCAAATGATTCATAATCAAGAGACTCTAAAAGTCCATCAGCATGGAGCTTCTTCATGCGTTTGACACCTATGTGACCAAGGCGGCAGTGCCACAAGTATGTGGGACTATCATTATCAACCTTACTTCTTTTGGTACTCACATTATGAACATGTGTAGCATCACGTTCAAGATTCATAAAGAATAAACCATTCACCATAGGAGCATGACCATAAAACATATCTCTCATAAAAATGGAACAACCATTATTCTTAGATTTAAAAGAGTAGCCATCTCGAATTAAACGAGATCCCGATACAATGTTCATGCTCAAAGCTGGCACTAAATAACAATTATTAAGGTTTAAAACTAATCCCGAAGGGAGATGCAGAGGTAGCGTGCCGACGGCGATCACATTGACCTTGGAACCATTCCCAACGCGCATCGTCACCTCGTCCTTTGCCAGTTTCCGCTTATTCCGCAGCCCCTGCTTTGAGTTACAAATGTGAGCAACTGCACCGGTATCAAATACCCAGGAGCCACTACGGGCACTAGTAAGGTACACATCAATTACATGTATATCACATATACCTTTTGTTTTGCCGGCCTTCTTATCCGCTAAGTACTTAGGGCAGTTCCGCTTCCAGTGACCGCTTCCCTTGCAATAAAAGCACTCAGTCTCGGGCTTGGGTCCATTCTTTGGCTTCTTCCCGGCAGCTTGCTTGCCGGGCGCGGCAACCTCCTTGTCGTCCTTCTTAAAGTTCTTTTTACCCTTGCCTTTCTTGAACTTAGTGGTTTTATTGACCATCAACACTTGATGTTCCTTCCTGACTTCTACCTCTGCTGATTTCAGCATAGCAAATACTTCAGGAATGGTCTTTTCCATCCCCTGCATATTGAAGTTCATCACAAAGCTCTTGTAGCTTGGTGGAAGCGACTGGAGGATTCTGTCAATGAACGCATCATCCGGGAGATTAACTCCCAGCTGAGTCAAGCGGTTATGCAACCCAGACATAGTGAGTATGTGCTCACTGACAGAACTGTTTTCCTCCATCTTACAGCTGAAGAATTTGTCGGAGACTTCATATCTCTCGACCCGGGCATGAGCTTGGAAAACCATTTTCAGCTCTTCGAACATCTCATATGCTCCATGTCTCTCAAAACGCTTTTGGAGCCCTGGCTCTAGGCTGTAAAGCATGCCGCACTGAACGAGGGAGTAGTCATCGAAACGTGCCTGCCAAGCGTTCATAACATCTTGTTCTGCAGGGAGAACGGGTGTGTCACCAAGCGGTGCTTGTAGGACATAATCTTTCTTGGCAGTTATGAGGATGATCCTCAGGTTCCGGACCCCGTCCGTATAGTTGCTGCCATCGTCTTTCAGCTTGGTTTTCTCTAGGAACGCGTTGAAGTTGAGGACTACGTTGGCCATTTAATCTACAAGACATATTGTAAAATATTTAGACTAAGTTCATGATAATTAAGTTCAACTAATCAAATTATTAGTGAACTCCCACTTAGATTAGACATCCCTCTAGTCATCTAAGTATTACATGATCCGAGTTAAACTAGACCGTGTCCGATCATCACGTGAGACGGACTAGTCAACATCGGTGAACATCTTCATGTTGATCGTATCTTCTATACGACTCATGCTCGACCTTTCGGTCTTCTGTGCTCCGAGGCCATGTCTGTACATGCTAGGCTCGTCAAGTCAACCTAAGTGTTCGCATGTGTAAATCTGTCTTACACCCGTTGTATGTGAACGTCTGAATAAAACACCCGATCATCACGTGGTGTTTTGAAACAACAAACTGTCGCAACGGTGCACAGTTAGGGGGAACACTTCTTGAATTTATTGTGAGGGATCATCTTATTTACTACCGTCGTTCTAAGTAAACAAGATGCAAAACATGATAAACATCACATGCAATCAAATAATAAACGTGACATGATATGGCCAATATCACATAGCTCCTTTGATCTCCATCTTGGGGCTCCATGATCATCTTGTCACCGGCTTGACACCATGATCTCCATCATCATGATCTCCATCATTGTGTCAAGTTGCTCGCCAACTATTACATCTACTACTATGGCTAACGCGTTTAGCAATAAAGTAAAGTAATTTACATGGCGTTTCTTGATGACACGCAGGTCATATAAAAGAATAAAGACAACTCCTATGGCTCCTGCCGGTTGTCATACTCATCGACATGCAAGTCGTGAATCCTATTACAATAGCATGAACATCTCATACATCACATATACATCATTCATCATTCATCACAACTTTGGCCATATCATATCACAAACCACTTGCTGCAAAAACAAGTTAGACGTCCTCTAATTGTTGTTGCAAGTTTTACGTGGCTGAATTAGGGTTCTAGCAAGAACGTCTTATTACCTACGTTAAAGCCACAACGTGATTTGTCAACTTCTATTTACCCTTCATAAGGACCCTGTTCATCGATTCCGCTCCAACTAAAGTGGGAGAGACAGACACCCGCCAGCCACCTTATGCAACTAGTGCATGTTAGTCGGTGGAACCGGTCTCACGTAAGCGTACGTGTAAGGTTGGTCCGGGCCGCTTCATCCCACAATACCGCTGAAGCAAGAAAGGACTAGTAACGGCAAGAAAGTTGACAAATATACGCCCACAACAAATTGTGTTCTACTCGCGCAAGAAGAACTACGCATAGACCTAGCTCATGATGCCACTGTTTGGGGAACGTTGCAGAAAACAAAAATTTTCCTACTCGTTTCACCAAGATCATGTAGGAGTTCATCTAGCAACGAGTGATTAGATGCATCTACATACCTTTGTAGATAGCGAGCGGAAGCGTTCAAAAGAATGGTGATGATGTAGTCGTACTCGACGTGATCCAAATCACCGATGACCAGCGCCGAACGGACGGCACCTCCGCGTTCAACACACGTACGGAACAGCCACGTCTCCTCCTTCTTGATCCAGCAAGGGAGGGAGGAGAGGTTGAGGGAGATGGCACCAGTAGCAGCACGACGGCGTGGTGTTGATGGAGCTGCAGTACTCCGGCAGAGCTTTGCTAAGCACTATGGAGGTGGAGGAGGTGTTGGGGAGGGAGAAGGAGGCAACCAAAGTCCAAGGCGTTCAGGTATGAAGTCCCTCCTCTCCCCCACTATATATAGGAGGGCCAAGGGGGGGTGGCCGGCCCTAGGAGATCCAATCTCCTAGGGGGTGCGGCGGCCAAGGGGGGTTTCCCTCCCCCCCAAGGCACCTAGGAGGTGCCTTCCCCTCCTAGGACTCTTCCCCCTTCAAACCCTAGGCGCATGGGCCTATGTGGGGCTGGTGCCCTTGGCCCATTAGGCCAAGGCGCACCCCCTACAGCCCATGTGGCCCCCCCGGGACAGGTGGACCCACCCGGTGGACCCCCGGGACCCTTCTGGTGGTCCCGGTACAATACCGATAACCCCGAAACTTGTCCCGATGCCCGAAACAGGACTTCCCATATATAAATCTTTACCTCCGGACCATTCCGGAACTCCTCGTGATCTCCTGGATCTCATCCGGGACTCCGAACAACATTCGGGTTACTGCATATACATATCCCTACAACCCTAGCGTAACTGAACCTTAAGTGTGTAGACCCTACGGGTTCGGGAGACAAGCAGACATGACCGAGACGACTCTCCGGTCAATAACCAACAGCGGGATCTGGATACCCATGTTGGCTCCCACATGCTCCACGATGATCTCATCGGATGAACCACGATGTCGAGGATTCTATCAACCCCGTACGCTATTCCATTTGTCTATCGATATGTTACTTGCCCGAGATTCGATCGTCGGTATCCCAATACCTCGTTCAATCTCGTTACCGGCAAGTCACTTTACTCGTACCGTAATGCATGATCCCGTGACCAGACACTTGGTCACTCTGAGCTCATTATGATGATGCATTACCGAGTGGGCCCAGTGATACCTCTCCGTCATACGGAGTGACAAATCCCAGTCTTGATCCATGTCACCCAACAGACACTTTCGGAGATACCCGTAGTCTGCCTTTATAGTCACCCAGTTACATTGTGACGTTTGGCATACCCAAAGCACTCCTACGGTATCCGGGAGTTACACGATCTCATGGTCTAAGGAAAAGATACTTGACATTGGAAAACTCTAGCAAACGAACTATACGATCTTGTGCTATGTTTAGGATTGGGTCTTGTCCATCACATCATTCTCCTAATGATGTGATCTCGTTATCAATGACATCCAGTGTCCATAGTCAGGAAACCATGACTATCTGTTGATCAACGAGCTAGTCAACTAGAGGCTCACTAGGGACATGTTGATGTCTGTTATTCACACATGTATTACGATTTCCGGATAACACAATTATAGCATGAATAAAGACAATTATCATGAACAAGGAAATATAATAATAATGCTTTTATTATTGCAGCCCAACACCCCCTCCAAAGTGACCCAAAACCCATCTAACTCCCCTCCATGCTCTCGGTCGTTCGATCATGACCGCGTGGCCGAAAACCGCTCCTCATTTGGACTCTCCTAGCTCCCTCTACCTATAAATATGTGCCCCGCCCGGATTTTTCGCGCAGATGAAACCCTAGCCTCGTCTTCCTCTGCGCGCCGGACACGTCCGGACGGCGCCGGACATGTCCGCCGCCCTCAGCCATGTCGCCCCGGCGAATCAGCCGCCGCCACGTCATCGCGCCGCCGCCCACAGCCAATCCCACCGCGCCACCTCGCCCGCGCCCTCCCTCTCTCTCCTCGCGCCCGCACCGGCCCGCCCAGGCCCGGGCCAGGCCCGCCCCGACCGCGACCAGG
>NC_041381.1:557771918-557804139 GCF_002162155.2 Triticum dicoccoides
CGCGACCAGGCCCGAGGCGTCCACCTCGCCCACGCCGCCGCCCGTTCCGCACCGCCGCGCCGGGACCCCGTTGCCGTGCGCTTCCTCCACCGCCGCCCGCGACTTCGCCCCGCCGCCGGCGTGCTCCGCCTCCTCGCCTCCTCACCGCCCGCGCTGCCCCGGGCCGGATCCGCCCTGCGCCGCCCCTGATCCGCGCCCTCCACCTCGTCCCGCGCCCCCGCTGGCAACCTCCGCCCGGCTGCGCATCCATCTGCCGGGGAGCTCCACGCCGTCGCGCTGCCTCTTCCACTCGCGACCCGCGTGCGAGATAGCCCGGATCTGGCCTCCCCGAGGTTCCCCGCTCTGGATCCGGCCGGCCCCGTCCCGCCGGTGCCCCCTCCGCCCGTTGCGCCGCATGTCTCCGGCGAGACTCCGGCGAGATCCGCCGCGGTTGACTTTTTCCCCGAGGTCCAAATCTTGCAAAGTCCCTAAATTTAGAAATTTTCATGCCATGTTTGACCTGTTGTATCTCTGCATCCGTAGCTCCGTTTCGTGCGTGTAATATGTCAGATTGTTCGTCTCAACGAGTACATCATTTCATTCCATTGCATTATATTCATTTGAACTCATCTTGATACCTGAATCATCGTTGCAAGAGTGCTTCATAATGTTTTCTGCTGTCTGTTAACAGAACGAGCTCTTTTGTCATTTTTGCCATGATTGATGTGTGCATCCTATGAGGTTGATGTCTAAATGTGTTTTGATCTATGCCATGTCTTCTTTACAGAGGTGCTTACCATGTATTTTTGTGATCAATGTGGTGACTAGCACAAGCATGCAAACTAGGCATCGTGATGTTACTGATTTTAGTCCCTGTTCTGCTGTTATTTTGATGCCATGTAAACTTGATGCTACGGAGAGATCCATGCATATTTTGAGATACTTCAGTAAGGATGTTTTGAACATATGGTTATTGTCTATCGATTCATGACCTTTGTTGCAATTATGGAGTAGTCTAGCATGTCATTTGAGTGCTCTACTTTTGCTTCAAAATGTTTCCTGGCAGATTGTTTACGTGTTATTCAATTTGGCCGAGGTTGTTGTAGTTGATCCGTGCATGCTATGGACTTGTTCTTGACTTGGTTTGTTTCACAAACATATCTTGTTGATGATTCTATGCTTATCTTGTCATGCAATGACTTGTGGTGAGTGAATCGAGCTTGTTAAGTAGTGTACATGATGTTGCTGTTTTGCTAGGCCGAATCTGTTATTTCGTGATGCTATATAAACATGTTGCTACTAATCATTCTATGCATAATCTGGAGATGATCACTAATTATGTTTTGATATACATGTCCTCCTCTAACCATACATGCCCCTGGTTGCAATTATAGCTTGTTGTACCTTGTTCATATCTTGCTCCAAATATGCTTGATAATGTTGCTATCGGCCTGTTAACATTAAGTTCAGTTGTTTCCATGTGTTTTCCTAGTGATCCATGCACCCTATGACCTTGATCTTGCCATGCTTAGCTTCACAAACATGTCTTCTTACTGTTGGGTGCCTTGCCATGCCATTTATTGCTCTGTAGTGAGTTGCACAAGCTCATCTACATGCCTTCATAATTCTGTTCTGCCATGTTTGAATCTGTAATATAAGTTGCTATGTTTACGTGGGTGCCATCATATTTTCGAATCCTTTTTGGCTTATGGTCAGTAAGGGACTTTTGATCTATGCATTTAGTAGGTTCATTCCATGCCTTTGTTTTCCATGATAAGTTCCTGTAACATGTTGTTTGATAGCTCTAAACATTGCATCATGATGTTATTTTCTGCAAAGTCTGAAATTGTTATAACTTGCAATCTTACCATGTGTGTTTGAGCATGTTCTAGTGATTTCTGGAGATAGCTCAGTGTTCATGTTTTGTTATGCTTTACCTGTACATCATGTCCATGCCTTTTTTTCATGTTGAGGTCCTGTAGCATGTTGTTTTGATGCTTGCAATATGCCTAGTTGTTGTTTTGGACAGCTTGTCCTTTAAACTTGTTTCTTGTGTGTGTGTTGAACCGTTGCTCCGTTTTGAGTGTGCCCTATATGAAACTTGCTTGATTTTGCATGTAGTTTCATATTATCATGTTGCATCCTTGTTTTGGTGTGTTTGCTTGATGTTTGTATGCATTTTGCATCAATGCCATGTTTAACTTGTTTTGCTCATATCTTCTAGGCCGTAGCTCCGAACTAAATGAATTTTATATGTAACTTGACTAGAATCTCGTGTAGATCATCTTGGTGCATCTTAACTTGCTGTTTAACAACTTGAACATAATGTTTATTCAGATCTGGACCAATTTCGAAATATGCATATGAGGACTTACCGGAATTGTTATATGTTGTTCCCGGCCTCATTTAAACTTGCCTTGATGTGTTGCTCTTGTTTGCATCATCTCTTGCCATGAGTAGCTTCATGTAGCTTTGTCATGCATCATGCTTGTTTGTGCATCATGTCTTGTTTATGTGTGGTGTGTCTACCATGTTGTGTGCTTCTTCTCGATAGTTCCCGTTTCGTTGCGATCGTGAGGATTCGGTCGTCTACGCTTGGTTCGGCTTCATCCGTTCGTCTTCTTCATGGACTCGTTCTTCTTCCTTGCCGGATTTCAGGCAAGATGACCGCTACCCTGGATCTCACTACTATCATTGCTATGCTAGTTGTTTCGTTCTATCGCTATACTGCGCTACCTATCACCTGTTTATCAAGCCATCCCAAATTGCCATGAACCTCTAACCTTTGACACCTTTCCCATGCAAACCGTTGTTTGGCTATGTTACCGCTTTTGCTCAGCCCCTCTTATAGCGTTGATAGTTGCAGGTGAAGTTGAAGATTTCTCCATGGTGGACAGGTTTTTGGTTGGGATATCACAATATCTCTTATATTATTAATGCATCTATGTACTTGGTAAAGGGTGGAAGACTCGGCCTTTTGCCTAGTGTTTTGTTCCACTCTTGCCGCCCTAGTTTCCGTCATACCGGTGTTATGTTCCCGGATTTTGCGTTCCTTATGCGGTCGGGTGATTTATGGGACCCCCTTGACAGTTCGCTTTGAATAAAACTCCTCCAGCAAGGCCCAACCTTGGTTTTACCATTTGCCTCACCACCACCTATCCCTTTCCCTTGGGTCGGCCAACCCGAGGGTCATCTTTATTTTAGCCCCCCCGGGCCAGTGCTTGTCTAAGTGTTGGTCCGAACTGAGCTGCCTGCGGGGCCACCTCGGGGCAACTTGAGGGTTGGTTTTACTCGTAGCTAGTCTCATCCGGTGTGCCCTGAGAACGAGATATGTGCAGCTCCTATCGGGATTTGTCGGCACAGCGGGAGGCTTTGCTGGTCTTGTTTTACCATTGTCGAAATGTCTTGTAAACCGGGATTCCGAGTCTGATCGGGTCTTCCTGGGAGAAGGTCTATTCCTACGTTGATCGCGAGAGCCTGTCATGGGCTAAGTTGGGACACCCCTGTAGGGTATAATCTTTCGAAAGCCGTGTCTGCGGTTATAGGCAGATGGGAATTTGTTAATGTCCAGTTGTAGATAACTTGACATCATATACGAATTAAAACGCATCAACCGTGTGTGTAGCCGTGATGGTCTCTTTTCGGCGGAGTCCGGGAAGTGAACACGGTTTCTGGGTTATGTTTGACGTAAGTAGGAGTTCAGGATCACTTCTTGATCATTGCTTCACGACCGTTCCTTTTGCTCTCTTCTCGCTCTTATTTGCATATGTTAGCCACCATATATGCTTAGTTGCTGCTGCAGCCTCACCACTTTACCCCTTCCTTTCCCTTTAAGCTTTGCTAGTCTTGATACCCATGGTAATGGGATTGCTGAGTCCTCGTGGCTCACAGATTACTACAACAACAGTTGCAGGTACAGGTATTGCGATGATCATGACACGAGAGCGATGTTTGCTTATATTGGAGTTCTTCTTCTGCTTCTTCTTTGATCAAGGGATAGGTTCCAGGTCGGCAGCCTGGGCTAGCAGGGTGGATGTCGTTTGAGTTTCTGTTTGTGTTTCATCCGTAGTCGGATGATGCTCTGATGTATTGTGATGTTGTATTCATGTGGCATTGTATGCCTCTTGTATGTATCCCCATCTATTATGTAATGTTGATGTAATGATATCCACCTTGCAAAAGCGTTTCAATATGCGGGTCTATCCTTGGTGGGACCTTCGAGTTCCTTTTGGATAGGGTCGCATATTGGGTGTGACATTACGCTAGGCAATCACGGCTATCACACATATTACATCCACTGGGCATCAAAGTTCGCCACTAGTGCAAATAAACGCACCACCAAAAGAATATACAACACTGAGAGCACTTCAGAAGGCACTAGGCCTGGCGAGGTCGGGCCCCCCAAACAGCTGAAGAAGCTGAGTAGACCTTAGTTGTGTCAACGATAGATGCATCAACACTAGATTTAAGGCATGATGGTGCGCACGGCAGTCCTCTGACATCTTCATTGAAACTTTGACTTCAAGTCGGAGCTGAGCTCAAGCAAGACTTTCCGCTTTAAGTTGAGTCTGAAGAAGTCGAACTGATTGAGGCAGCAATTGCACAGAGGTTGTCTTACACCTGCTGGTGAGTAGCTTCAACTCACTGTCTTCATCAAGACAGGACCTTGGGGTCATCTCGCTGTCCTCAAGATGGTTTGGCTCACTATCTTCCCTAAAGTTTTGCCTGGAGTAAGAGATATGACTCTGAAAGAGAAACAAGGAGACACGTAACAGGTTTCACAATTATATAAGCAAATAAATGGATCTGTTCTGGATAAGGAACATGTTTTTACAACTACAATTTGAAACTGGTAGTTGTTGCAAACATCCAACCAGATGTAAACAGCAAAGCAAACAGCAGTGGAGGAAATGATGCCTATCCAAATCTATACTAGAACAAAGTTTGAAGGCTTGAGAAGGATGAACTTACATTACATGTTAACACGGGCTGGACAAAGCCCTTCTCCATGTTGATGGAAGGATAATTCAATAAATTCCCCAAAGAAAATTCTTTATAAGCGTTGCCATTATTCTACATTTTGCAAAGAGTAAATATAGATCAAATAATATTGGAAGAAACAGAGGATAATGAAGCTCAGGTGCAAACTGATGATACATAATCAAATAGCAATTAATTAAGTATAGTGCTACAAGGCAAAAGGGAGAGAGGTACTGACAAGAGCAATGCAGAGCCCATTATTGTTTTGAGATCATATGATCCTATGAGCAAGGAGATTCATCTGAAATTAGTTTTCATACAAGAGAGAAGGTAAGGCACAGGCAGAAATTTAGGAGTTCAAATTTTGAATTGATATCATAGACAGTACCTGACGCTGGGCTCCTAGCAGTTCTAATAGGGGTTTGGCCACTGGAGTAGGGGTAAAGTGTGGTACAGTTGGGCCTGTGTTTTCTGTGGCTGCTGATCTATCTGATTTAACACGTATCACTACCTTCTCCAAATACCTATTTTGTGCTCCTTGAGGATCTACACTCACCCTCTTCCTTTTGGATATCTATTATGAAAGAACAACATTTGACTGGAAAAACATAGTGTGACGACACATGAAAAAGGTATAGAAAATGGATAGGTATGGCATATACTCATATCTGATGCTTACACTAAGGAGATGGTGTAACAAAGTGGAATAATGCAAGAGGTTAGATGCAAAATATGTGCGACCAATACAACTTTGCAAAGTTAGAGCAAGCACCTTGATGGGTGAATAAGATAGGCCATCCTCCACCATGCCAAGTTTGTTAGCTAGTGGATCATTCCGCAATATTCCTCTCGTGCACCCATTCTCATATTCATTTTGATAATGTTCAATATCTGACATGCATGAAAACATAAAAACAAGTGAGATTTTCTTTGTAATGCAGAAGTGATTCTAATCCAATACTGCCTCCATGTAAACCCCTTTCTGCTATGTCTACAATTATTTTAAAAGATGCCATGCGTGCTATAATTTGTTGTCTGCATTAATATAATGTGGCCTACTACTCAAAATATGAGAGCTCCAGAAGTAATGACACTTCGCAGATGACAGCTTCAACATATAGTAAAGAAGAACAAGTCGACCTAACCCGACAGATTCAAAATATACTAAGGGAGAACAACTCGACCTGACCAGTCGATCGCAAGAGAAGAGTATCATCTTAAAGAAGAGCAGAAGAGCAAGCAGATTGAAGATATTACAAGTCTTTCAATACAATGTCGGTTGGCCACCCATGATGAACCAGCGCGCATAGAGAAATACTATGCTTTCCAGTCTCTCAATATGTGGCTCACATGCATTTCGAAACTAAAGTAGGAACATTTAACTAACCAATTAAACATCTCTCAGTTTTACTAATATCAGCAATAATATCATATATGAATTTGTACAACTAAGCTTGTTTATCTCGATGGGTGGAGCAATGCTATTATGACACGAACCACGTAGGCTGATTGTGGTCATCATAAAATGGGGAAAACATAAGCATGATGAGTCCAGTGTTGACCGTGGCAGTGGGATGGCAGATCTGAAGCTGCAAACCGCGCAAAGGGTAGTTAGCAACCGAAGTTTGCTTTGAAATAACAACTAAGATTTGGTATGGACAAGAAAGTACGGTTGTCGGTGTCAAAACCGGCGGATCTCGGGTAGGGGGTCCTGAACTGTGCGTCTAGGCAGATGGTAACAGGAGACAAGGGACACGATGTTTTACCCAGGTTCGGGCCCTCTTGATGGAGGTAAAACCCTACGTCCTGCTTGATTAATATTGATGATGTGTGTTACAAGAGTAGATCTACCACGAGATCAAGGAGGCTAAACCCTAGAAGCTAGCCTATGGTATGATTGTTGTTCGTCCTACGGACTAAAGCCATCCGGTTTATATAGACACCGGAGAGGGCTAGGGTTACACAGAGTCGGTTACAATGGTAGGAGATCTAATATCCGTATCGCCAAGCTTGCCTTCCACGCCAAGGAAAGTCCCATCCGGACACGGGACGAAGTCTTCAATCTTGTATCTTCATAGTCTAGGAGTCCGACCGATGATGATAGTTCGGCTATCCGGACACCCCCTAGTCCAGGACTCCCTCAGTAGCCCCTGAACCAGGCTTCAATGACGATGAGTCCAACGCGCATATTGTCTTCGGCATTGCAAGGCGGGTTCCTTCTCCGAATAATTTATAGAAGATTGTGAACACCAGGATAGTGTCCGGCTCTGCAAAATAAATTCCACGTACCACCATAGAGAGAATAATATTACACAAGTTCAATCTGCTGGCGTATTTTGTGGCGTGATGTCACACCACTACCAAGCCTTTACTAGAATTGTTTTTATCGTACCACCTCAGCGCGTTTAGCGAAGCGGTTTCCTTGGCACGTCTTGTCGAAGCGGAGATCATGTTCCCCTTATTCCAGGATTCCCATTAATACGGACATGGGTAACCCAACCGCGCCCGTTGCCGCGCCTCCTCCATCGAAAGTGGGTTCCAAACGGTCACGGGGACAGCTCTTGGTATTCTCCCTCTTTATAATGAGACCAAGGCCCGTTCTTTTTCTTCAATCCTCAATCGAATCCGCCTCTCGCCCCAAGTTCCAACACCCAGGGCTCCAGATTCGGGTACTTTCGACCTTCGACAATGTCCGGCTCTGACCTACGAGGCCGGTGGATGCCCTCTTCCATCACGGAAGAGGACGTGCTAAAGCTGAGAGACGCCAGGTACTTGACCTACAAGATTTCGCATAGGTTGCCTGCCCGAGGGCAAGTTATTCCTACTCCCGAGCCCGGCGAGAGTGTCATGTTCGTGTCTCACCTCCGTCGGGGTTTAGGCTTCCCGATGGATCCCTTCGTGAGGGGGCTCATGTTTTACTATGGGCTGGAATTCCATGACTTGGCTCCGGAGTCCATCCTCCACATCTCATCATTCATTGTCGTCTGCGAAGCCTTCCTCCGCACTACCCCTCACTTTGGCTTGTGGCTCAAAACCTTTAACACGGAGCCGAAGATGATTGAGGGGCGTCAGGCAGAGTGCGGCGGGGCGGTTATAAGCAAGAGGGCCGATGCTCCATGGCCCGAGGGCTCTTTTCAGGAGGAGCTCGGCTTGTGGCAACAGGAGTGTTTCTATATCACCGCTCCCAGGGGCAGCAGGCAGAGGCCGCCGCCCGTCTTCCGCTCGGGCCCTCCACAACGGCTGACATCATGGGTTAACAAGGGGCTTAACTGGGGGCCGTCCAAAGATGTACCCCTGTTGCAGGACCGGATTCGAGGCCTCCAAGAAAGGGAGATTAATCTGGTCGTAGTGGCACAGGTTATGCTGATTCGGCGCCTTCTGCCCTGCAAACGTCGCCCCCTCCGCCTGTGGGAATTTAATCCGGAGGGGCCACGAGCTCTCCGACACTTCATGGGTTTGACACCCGCCGAGATGTACAAACTGTTCTTCGGATCGCAAGAGATGCGTCCATACTTGACCGAGGACGCTGGCCTAAGCTGCAATCGCCCGGATACTCAAGTAAGTAGCCCTGTGTCCAGAGATATTGTCCATTTATTTATCATGGGTTTGCCGTTTAACCAGCTATCCCTTGGACAGGAGTGGATAGCGCAAGCAAAACTGATACAGTGTTCGGCCCCCCTCCCTGAGACCACGCCGGATCCTGTGTTAGCCAAAATGTTGGAGGTTGCGCCTTCAGAGGAGGGCGAAGGGGGGCACAGGGAAACTACCACCTCTGTCAAGGAGGCTTTTAGTAAGGGGGGAATCGAGAGTCCCTCCTTCCAGGGGGAGAAGAGGACCGCTTTTGAAGACCCAGAGGCCAAGGCCTCAAAGCGGGGAAAGAAATCTGCACCGGAAGGTCCTGTGCCGGGAAGAGCCCAGGCCGCATTGTCTCCTCAGAGGAATCAGCCCTCCAGCAAGCCGTAAGTAAAAGGGGGGATTTTGTAATAGGGGACACCCCTGCTTTATTTCTAAGGGTAACCGAAGTTTTCACCTTGTAGTTCGGATCTCAGCCCATCTCAGCAGAGCTCATCTTCAGGGGACCTTCGTTCGAAGATGATGGAGAGCGAAACGCCTCCATATGCCGCCCCGTCGGGCGGGGCGGACGACCTTGAGGTGTCGTCATGGAGGGTCTCCCCGAGTCTGGCAGGGCCGGGGAGTTCGGCACCCATTGGAGTACGGCCGGTGGAGCTGCAGGATTTGCTCAAGAGGGCCTCTATCTCAGAAGATCACCACACATTAATGAGTATGGTGATTGAAAGGATCTCATCCGCCGAGAGCGGGTTGTATGAGGCCGTCGGAAGTTTGCTGACGGGGTTTGAGGTACGCAAAAAATGACATACCTTTTGACAGTGTTGCACATGGAGTGCGCCCTGTATAGATAGTAGCCCCTGAGACTTGGTATGCTATCGAAAGCGACAGCGTGCCGAGGATCATGATCTCAGTTATAGAATGTCGCCTTTCCTATGTAGTTGGCGGAATGTTCGGTGGCCAGCCGGACTGATGGAGTTGCCGAGCTGAAGAGGCAACTCGATGTTGCGGATGCGGATATCGCGCTGGTCAATAAACGACTTAATGATTCACAGGGTAGGTGGTTGCTCCGTGGTCGCCTAGTAAGGGAGCTGATGCCCGTTCCTTACAATTTGTATGCTTGATGCAGATGGTGCCGCTGCTGTGGAAGACCTTCGAGCAGAGCTTGCTCGAGCCAAGGAGCAAGCCAGGAAAAGTGATGCGGCTGCCTCGAAGGCAGCGGAAGAGCTAAAAGACGAAAAGGCTGATCACTGCCAAAGCAGGGAGGAGATGGCCGGAATGGCTGTGAAATTAAAAGATGCTGCCGACAGCTATGAGGTTCTTGAAAGAGAACATCGAGCGGAGCAAGAGGACCTAAAGAAGGCCGCCGTCGAAGCCAAGGATGCCCGTAGTGCGATGCGGGCTATGAAGGAGGAACTGCGTCAGGCCGGAGACATTGCGGCTGGAAAGCCCTTTATGCTGCGTAGGAAGTTCACGGATCCGAAGTATGCTCAGCTGGTCCGATTGTGCGGTGCGGAGGATCCTTATCTGGATTTGGCGGCGAGTGCGGCGGACACAGTCGTGCACTTCCAAAGCCAGAAGGATCATGAAATGGAAGAGCTTTTCTGGTCTCAATTCCATAGTCCGGAGCGTCCACTTCCGTTGAGTGATCGGTTGGTTGAGTGGGCTGAGCTGAATAGATTGTCCAAACTTGCCATGACGGATGTGGTCGCTCATCTGTGGCCGGAAAGGACCAAGCCTGAGAGTTATTTTGGCTTGTTGTAGCAACTCCTTGGGGCGGTGCCGCATATCAAGGCGATGAAGCGGTCGGCATGCATAGAAGGTGCACGGATGGCTCTCGCCCGTGTGAAGACATACTGGGCGGAGATGGATGCCACCGCTGTTGCATCCCGGGGTTCGGACAAAAGCCGATTACCCGCCGAGCACTATTTTGAGGAAGTCCTGCAGGGCGCTCGTTTAATAGAGTCGCAGTGCTCGAAAGATGTTATGTTTAAATGACATGTATGATTTCTGAGATCATGTTTATAATGCAACGACTTTTTATACTTGTGCGTTCAAGTATTGAAGTATCTCCTGTGCGGCCGTATATGTATGAATAACCTGAAAGATGGCAGTCTTTGGCTTCAGCCCCCACGCACATGGTGCGGGGGTGTTTGCAAAAAAAGTGCTTTTTCACACTTAATCCAACGTCTTGGTCCTTTAAAGGAGGTGATAGCATAGCAAACTAGGCAGCTGGACTATAATGCTTTATCACTTTCACTTAGCCATAGGAGATCGATGGTGGGGCTACTATATAGCCCCTAGAGGCACCGCGCTCTCCGAACTCGGGGCGCGTATGTGCCTGACCGGGAAGCTGTCCTTCGTAAAAGCGGAGGAATTCTAAACATTTCAATAGTCGATCGAGTGGTTGACCAGTCTCTCGCTATATCATGACAGTCAGTTTTCGGCTTTCTCTACTGAGGTGCTCGCCTGGCTGAACCGGGGCACAATCGCAGTAGTTCTCCTGCTGCCGTGTTAGCCGATGGAGCGGAACGTAAGGCAGCAAAACACAGGAGCCGGGCAAACCCAACATTTGACCAAAGACATGATTCGGAGCTGATGCATATAAGGCCTAACTCGAGACGCCGAACACTCCCTGAGGTGTTCGGTCTTTATGATACCGGGCAGAACAATGCCCTAAGCCCCTAGTGTCCAGGTACATGCGGGAACTTCTGACGCGGCCGATGCCAAAACGCCAGCCTCCTCCTCGGTTATGGTAGGAAACCAGGGGATGTGTATCAACAAGAGACAGTAAGAAAGGTTTACGCAGGGTCTTAATCTGAAAAGAATCCTTGCAACGGGTCCCTACTGTACGTATGCGCCTGTGTCTCCGTTGTGCTGTATCCTGGACGGGTGTAGCACATGCTTCATCTGTAAAAGAGAAGGACTTAGTTTGGAAGAAATATCGTGCAAAAGATGTATTTAAAATAAAGTATAATTTTGAAGATGAATAAAGTTGAGCTTTATTGGCTCTCATCGTTTATACGCGCGGCCCCTTGTAAAGGGGTATGCGGCTGGGAAGCCCCTTGTTTTTTACGCCGGACTCGCCTAACCATGTCCGAGGTCTGAATGACCTGTTTTTAGGGGCTTTGACCTGCAAGGTCGGATTAGTGTGTGGCTGTCAAGGCAGTCTCACATTCTCCGTGGTCGAGGAACACTCGGAGTTACTCTTTAATGAGATTATGCCGCGTGGACCAGGCATTTTAAGCGTAAGAGGCGCGTAATGTGGTATTGTGTTAAAGCGGGCGAAAGCTTCGCGTCCCAGTAGTGCTTGAGGGCCACTATTAAATGGGGTGAAATGGAGAGTGAGCTTTTCGCGACGGAGGTTGTCGGATGAACCGAACACAACCTCTAGTGGTACAGAGCCTGTACAATTGGCTTAAAGGCCTGGAGTCGCTCCTTTGAAGGAAGTGCTGCTACGGTGAATTTTGGTAGGGTCTATCCCCATTCTGCGGACGGTGACCTGGTATGGCAGGTGCCGCACTATGTTTTTGTGTTATCACATGAAGTGAGTTCACTGTTCTGACTTCTAGTGGGAAAGTCTTCTGTTTTCCGGTGTGTTGCTTGTGGGGTTCGTCGTCGTCTTCGCTTGGTGTGTCGAGCCCCTTGCGTTCGGCGTTAAGTCGGCCGGACTGCTTGAAGACCCAACAACCCCTGTGGGTATGGTTTGCAGGCTTCCCGGGGGTACTATGTATTTGACATAGTCTATCCGGAATTTTGTTTAGGTTGGATAGCTCGTCACTGTTGTCCTTGAGGGGCAGTGTTTTATTGTTCGGCCGAGAGCTTTTCAATCCGGCGTTGACCGCCGTGCTATTTGGGCCATTTTCCTTATTCCGGCGCTGATCTTTTCTGCGTCGTGATTTCCCATTTCCATCCCTGACTTCGGATGTACTCGGGTCGCTGGTGCTGCATCTAGCCAGCCTGTCTTCCCCCGCGCAAAAGCGGGTCATGAGGCTTGTTAGTGCGGCCATTGTTCTTGGTTTTTCCTGGCCGAGGTGTCTGGCAAGCCATTCGTCTCAGACATTGTGCTTAAAGGCTGCTAAGGTTTCGGCGTCTGGACAATCGACTATTTGGTTCTTGTCGGTGAGGAACCTGTTCCAGAATTTGCGCGCTGACTCTCCGGGCTGTTGAGTTATGTGACTTAAATCTTCTGCATCCGGAGGGCGGACATAAGTCCCCTGAAAATTTGCTCGAAACACATCCTCGAGCTCTTCCCAACTTCCAATGGTATTTTCTAGGAGGCTTTTGAGCCAATGCCGAGCTGGCCCTTTGACCTTGAGGGGTAGGTATTTATGGCATGGAGATCGTCTCCTCTGGCCATATGTATATGTAGGATATAATCCTCAATCCAGACTCCGGGGTCTGTTGTTCCGTCATATGCCTCTATGTTTACGGGTTTGAATCCCACTGGAAATTCATGATCCAGTACCTCGTTGGTGAAACATAGTGGGTGTGCGGCGCCCCTGTATTTGGGTGTGCCGCTGTCTTCAAACGCTCGGCGGGTTGTGTTGCTTCCTCGAGTCTTCTTTTTTGGCCCATAGATAGACCTGACCGGGTCATCCTTTTTCCGAGGATCTTTATGCTGATCGTGTGCCGGCTTGTGTGCGGCGCCCCTTGCTGCTCTTAGCCCGTCGTCTGGTCGTCTATTCGGCCAGGCGGCTTCTTTCTTTTTTTGACTGCGGGGGCTCTAAGGCCTCTTCGTCAAATTCGGGCAACAGCTTGCGCTTCGGGTAGCTCTTTGCCTAGTGACTAGCGCCATATTTATCTACGGTATTGAGTACTTTGCTCCATCTCATTCTGAGTGCGTCCTCCGCTGTTTTGAGCTTCCGCTTTTGCTTCTTCAAACTTCTTGCAGCGGCGACGAGCCTTTTATGAAGGTTCTTATGCTCTGGTGATGTGTTCGGCGTGAGATCGTCTAGGCTCTTGTTTTCGCCGGGGATGGGTTGCTTGTCCAGTTCTTCATGTTCGGATGGTTGCTTGGTGGCATGTTCGCCGTCCACTGCTTCTCCCTGCTCTAGGGCCGGGTCCGTATGGGTGCCGTTTTTATTGAGGCAGGACTTCGGGCGGCGCTTGCGTCGCCGTTTTGGTTGTTTGTTGGGGGAGTTGTCCTTCGCCACATCCCGTTGTTCAATATTATTGCTTCCTTTTGGTGTATCCACCATGTATACGTCGTGAGTTGGGGTGGCTTTCCAATGCCCGATAGGCACTGGTTCTTGGTCGTCTCCGGCATCGTCGTCCATACCGTCGATGTCTTCGGAGTCGAAGTCTAGCATGTCGGTTAGATCGTCGACAGTGGCTACTAAGTGGGTGGTGGGTGGGCGTTGAATTTCTTCGTCGTCCGCATCCCAACCGTCCTGACCGCAGTCCGGCCAAGGCTCTCCTGATAACGGAGATACTTTAGCGAACTCAAGATGTCGCCGAAAGGTGAGTGTTGAAAGATGTCCGCAGCGGTGAACTCCATGATCGGTGCCCAACCGGATTTGATTGGAGGGGGCGCGGGAGGCTCGGAGTCCGGCGAGGAGTCCGGCACCTCAGTGTCATGGGCTTCATGAGGGACAAGATCAGTGTTCGGCTCTATCGCCGTAGAGGTTGCAGCCCCCGAGGCGGTGTCTAGCCATCCGTCCACGATCTGCGCAGCCGGCTACGAATTGAAGATCGGAGCAGACTCGAGTGCGGCCTCCAGGATACTGTCCGGCTGCAGAGCTAAATCATGCTCATCGTGACAGTGCGGCACGGTCGGCTGTGGCTCGAATCCATCGAGGATCAAGTTCCCGCAGATGTCAGCCGTGAAGTTCAAACTTCCAAATCTGACCTGACGGCCAGGGGCGTAGCTTTCGATCTGCTCCAGATGGCCAGGTGAATTGGCCCGCAGTGCAAAGCCGCCGAATACGAAGAACTGTCTGGGGAGGAAGGTCTCACCCTGGACTGCGTCGTTGTTGATGATCGAAGAAGCCATCGAGCCTATCGGTGACGACACAGAGGAACTCTCGATGAAAGCACCAATGTCGGTGTCAAAACCGGCGGATCTCGGGTAGGGGTTCCCGAACTGTCCGTCTAGGCGGATGGTAACAGGAGACAAGGGATACTATGTTTTACCCAGGTTTGGGCCCTCTTGATGGAGGTAAAACCCTACGTCCTGCTTGATTAATATTGATGATGTGTGTTACAAGAGTAGATCTACCACGAGATCAAGGAGGCTAAACCCTAGAAGCTAGCCTATGGTATGATTGTTGTTCGTCCTACGGAATAAAGCCATCCGGTTTATATAGACACCGGAGAGGGCTAGGGTTACACAGAGTCGGTTACAGTGGTAGGAGATCTACATATCCGTATCGCCAAGCTTGCCTTCCACGCCAAGGAAAGTCCCATCCGGACACGGGACGAAGTCTTCAATCTTGTATCTTCATAGTCTAGGAGTCCGGCCGATGATGATAGTTCGGCTATCCGGACACCCCCTAGTCCAGGACTCCCTCAACGGTCAACAAGTGACAGAGAAATGCAACTATGATGTCTCTCTATATGTCGTGACATGCATTTGGAAACTCAAGTGGGACCTTTAGCTAACCAATTAAATGTGTCGGTTAACTAATATCAGTATCATATCACAATCATAGTTGAACAACTAAGATTTCGAATTCTTAGTGCGTGTTGTTTAGCTTGAAGGGTGGAGTAATGCTCGTACGATAGAAAGCACCTACGCAGATCATAGTATAGTAGATAAAAGGGGAAAACCTAAGCATGAAGAGAAAAATTAGGAAAGTGGAACTACTGGACCAGTGGGTGGCGCACATGCTTTTCGAAACGAATATAAGAACATTAGGTGACCAATTAAACATTCTTTGTTTTAGTGATATAAGCATCATATCAGATTCGTATTTCAACACGTAAGCTTTGGGTTGAGGTCTTGAGGAGCAGTGCTAGCACGACACGAAGCACCTACGATGATGGTAGTGAATATAAAGGGGGGAAACCATAAGCTTTACGACTATAGTGCCCGTGCCATGGCGGATCTAAAGGTGCAAACCGGACAAAGCTACTTCGCAACCAATGTTTGCTTTCAACTAGCCACTATGATTTGGTACGGACAAGAAACATATAGTAAACAAATTACGATCTATTTTGCGGGTGAGATCAATAAATTAAGCACATATGGAAGAGTACCACCTCTCTTGCGACGCCTATGCTGATACGTTGAGGGTGCTGCGGGTGCGATGGCTGTCGGCGGCGGGGAAGAAGACTTTAGACGGCAGACGGCAGGGTCGGGGGATATATCATGTTGCTGCGGACGAGGCGGTCGTAGGAGCGGCAACAGCAAGGTGGACGACGGCGCCGATGAAGCGAGAGGAGGTGATGAAAGGATCCTAGTCCAGCGACATGGATGAGAGATGCCCATCTCTTGCCGTGGACGATGGGGTAGGGGTAGCGGCTCAGGCAAGGTGGAGGATGGGGTGGCGGACGGAGGATGCTGGCCGCAGTGCGGAGGTTGTCGTGCCGCCGATGTGTATGAATGGGGAAATGGGGGGGGGAGGGGGGATCTCAAACTTTGGGACGCGCTTCTCTGAAATGGGGGAAAGATACGAACTTATCCCACGTTTAAAATTTCGGACATCGCGTCAGTTGGGGATAGGACGGTAATCTCGCATCTCCCAAATATTTGCCGGCAACTATTTCGGGCGAGGAGAGGGTGTTTTGCCGCCCACGGTTGGCGCCCACGGTGTATGAATGGGGTTGACAGGTAGGGCGGTTGTGTCACGTCTGATGTTAGTTACACATCTGCCCCGATTTAAAATATTAGCTTACATCGATTTCGGACGAGGAGAGTTTGTTTTGGCGCCCACCATATATGAATGAGGAAATGGAGGAAGAGACACATGTCTTTCGGACGAGCTTGAATCAAATGTGTTTTGCCAACCATGTTTGGCGCCCACCGCTCAAAGGCCGTCGTGTCACGTCTGATTGAAGTTACTAGTCTACCCCTATTGACAACAGTGTAAATCCGGTCGATAAGGATGTCAAGTGTCAGGGGTTGACAGTAATATCCATCTCGCAAACACTTGCTTTGGGCAGCCCACAAATTATAGTGGGTGTTTAGCCGCTTCATTCAAAACTTAGGAGAATTAGCATTCACATTTGCCCTGGGCCCTGGCAAACTAAATTCAAATCCAATTTGTATTCTATTACGAATATCCATAGATAATTATACGTTTTATTATTTATTTCTTCAAAACCACAACAAAGATTTATTCCACCTTTATATATGATTATGATTTAGAAATGCCGTGATCTTTGAATTCAGTAGGTTGGATACACTTTGAGTCAAACAGTTATTTCATCCAATACAATATGCTCACACGAAAAACAGTTCACCTTATGTCAATCATACAAGTACTGAGGATTACCTCGTCTAAAAAAATCGGGATCATTACAACACATGGACAACATAGGGGGTCTTGCAACATAATCCATTCAGAGACATGACACAACATGCAAGTACAATAATCTAATGACAATTTCAACTGGTATCTAAAGAAGAACCGGGATTACCTTGGGCTTGAGATAGCAGAAACAGCAGGACCTCCTCTGTCTTCAAATGCAACATTCTTACTTCCTACAATTCTTGGGTTGCTTGCATAATGCGTGCCGCTAATTCCGTAATTTCCAGCCTCAGATAAAGATTACCTCACTCATGGCAGCCACACCATCTCTTTCTGCCTCTAGTAGAGCCTCAAGCACTATAATATCTGTGCTCAAACTGCTCTCCGGCGGTGTTGCCTCTGAACTGCTACCATCTGGTAACATGGATGGCGCACTGCTTCCACAAATAGATTCTGGGGTTGTACATTGTGTCCTAGTGTGAACAGCATCCTGAAAGATTTCCGCTGGACATAAGTAAGAGATAGTTATCGTATGATCCAGGCAGTAAGCTTACAAGGTAAACGACGGACGAATTATTGCCAAGCATGGCAAACTATATTTAAATGGTTCGAAGCAGCATCGGCCGAAAAGAAATTAAAATGGTAAGATGAAACTAGGGATGTAAGTGGCAAATAAACGACATCTGTCAGTCCCATCTAGTTAGTTTTTGCTACCTCCCTAGTTCATTTTCCTCAAAAAACAAAAACTCTTTTGAACTATCATACCACTAGTGGACTTTAATCAGGATTAAATGGGACCCAGCTGACATCCCTAGTTGAAGGGAGTGTACCACCGCTATATTTAAGTTGCCAAGGCATCTAAGCAGTTGAAATAACCTGAGAAAGCACTTATCAGTGTGGCCTCATATAAACTACGAAGACAGTATTGTGATGAAGTTGAGAGGAAAAGTTAAGGACTCAAATGAAATAGGCATGCATTTCTTTACGATAGTACATCAGGCACTGCTAACATATTGGCCAACTCAGGTATAGCGTAACAACAAACAAGCATTCGAATCAAGCAATACAGCAAAGCAGACCACTGAACTATTTGTAATTCGGTAGGATTACAGGTTGAGGGCACAAGCCAAGAAAGCAACCCACTCGCATTACATTTCACATGTACTAAAACACATTGTCTTACCATATGTTGTTGTGAAGCCTCGCTGCTGTTGCAATGTTCTTTGAAGATATCGTCGGCATCCCGTGGTTGCAAATCTAGTTGTTGTAGTTTATTCTGCACCCTCTACTTAGGTAAAATTAATTTTAATCGCATGCACTGGTACGAATTGATCATCAATGGTTCATCTAAACTAATGAAAGAAGGGTGTGTGCATACACGACAATATATCTGCTTCCCTCTATTTTTATGCCTGTTCGAGGTGCCAGCCCCAAAAGAATGAATATTTTGCTTGATGGGGTTGGCAGCTCCATAATTAATAGAAGCATCAAATTAGTCATGCAACTTGGGAAGATCAAGAACACACAAACAAGTAATGAACAGAGGCTCGGAGTAGTGATGTAATAGCTAGCATCAGAAAATGTAGGGTAAAACGAACAAAAAGCAGCGGAACCACATGCTAGTTTGTTGATGTGTAATTAAGCATAGAGAACATTAAGCAGTCTGCTGGAACCAACAGGTGGCATCAGGAAAAAAACTAAATCATATTAACTATATGTGCATTGGTATGTAATTTAGCACACGTAACATGTTCACTGCCAGAAGTATGGCCCTACAGGTGCAAGCAGAATAACGCGTCTCATGAAAAACTGAATGATGCCCTGAAGAAATTCAAAAGTGCGGTGCTTATGCTAGGAAAGTGAACGTAGGCGCCAGCCGTTGGATAATAGTACCTGATTCTCGGCGGCGTATGGGTATCGTTGTCATACTTGATATCTAAGGATCGTCGATGGTGCTCATGTTGTGGTTGAGTTTGGGCCGGCTGTCGCCGTCGCTGAAGTGGCTCCGGTGCTACGGTTGCTGCGCCTGTCGACATACAAGAAAGCTCATCTGTGGTAAGTGAACAGTTGCACGATGAAGAGAAAAAACGAAGGAATACAAATCTAAATAACCTGATGAGGCTGCGGCGTTGGTAAAGCAGGGCCAGTGGAGTTGAATATGGCGTCCGTGGAGCGGGTCCGGTGCAGTGGACGAAGGCTTCGGCGGGCGCGTTGTATAGTGCTTTCGGCGAGGCGGATCTGTTGCGGCGGACGAGGGCTTGTATGAAGGGCCAGCGAAGGGGCGGACGAGGGAGTCAGTGAAGGGCCTACGCTGTGGTGGACGAGGGCGCCGTTTAAGCAGATCTGATGCGGTGGACCATGATGGCGGTCAAGGAGATCTTGAGCGGTGGACAAGTCAGTCACTGAAGCGGCTCCGGTGAAGTGGTGAGTTGGCAGTTGGAGGTTCCAAGGTGGGGAAGGTAGATCCGGCGGGGTGTGAGGTCCACTGCTGTGGCGGAGGACTAGATTCGGTGGCTTGCCGTGGTTGGGGGATCAGGGAGGGGAAGAGGAGGGGCTCTGGGGAAGAATGTTGGGGGCAAAGAGGGGAGAACAATGGAGTTACCAAAGCAGCTCTTTTCCGTTCATGTCGCAGGGGTAAAACGGGAATATCGCAGGGCTAAACTTTTGGGTGCGTGATATTTCGATGTGAGCGGGAAGTTTGAAAGCTTTTGGCGCCTAAAATTATAAGTATTCTGCTCTCGTAAGGCCGACTATGATATCATGGCCGACAATTTGTTTGTTTTGCACGCAAAAAAAAGTGCAAGTTTTGAAAATCAATGTCTCCAACTCGAAACTTAGATTGTCCATTCAATTAAAATATGGATCATTGAGCTACTACAAGCAAATACCATCATACGGTCCAATTCAAATGAAATTCCAAATGTGTTTATCCTAAATATGATGACAAAAGCAAAAATGTGTATGTGTATGAATAAAGTGGATGATTATAAAGTTTGAACATGCCCGGGGAGAACAAGATCTCGCGGAGTGGAGCGCACTCCTCTAGTCCTATATTGAGCTTAGCTTTCTTTTCCGTTGAATTAGTTTCCTGTTCGAATCTTCCTTTTTAAATAGTTGGCAAAGCTAGACTTGATCTATTGAATAGGTCTAGCTTGCGCCTTCTATTCCTTTTGGAAGGGGGCTCGGGGGAAACCTTTTATCGGAAAATCTAACTGAGTCAATTTGCCCAAATTTTCAATTCGCAAAATTCATGTGACTAAAATACATACCTTTCTTTAGTCTTTCCGATATAGCGTCGTGTCGGTCGATATTGCAGAGTCTAATTTCCTAACTCGGATTTGAACTCGGTGGGTTACAGCAGCTAGCCTACACTGGAGAAGAACCACAACCTGTGCCATCTTGTTCTCAGCGGTGAGCAGTCTCTGTATCTCTCGGTTTGATATATGAATTTGAAATCATGAAATCCCGGCTTAAAAAATGTACCTCTGTATAAATGAATTACAAAAGCTAATGATGGAGTCGAATTCCAAAACTCCAATCTTAGGTTTGTAATTCTGGTACATCAAGGTATATCACGCATGTTCAAAAGTATCGTTATCTCATAGTACAAACTGTGAAACAAATTGATCAACCATGAGTGCACAATATTTCAATTATGCTAAAGTCCCTCAAATATAGACACCTCACTCTTTATCTGAAGTCAATCCCCCACCACCAGCACCACACACACATACACACACACATAGAGAAGTCGTTCTCTCCCCCAAACACCAACACACGAGCACATTAACACCCCTCTCTCTTCTTAAGTCCGGACCCCAACATAGGTCTCTATCACTTTGTCTCTCGGGCATGCACACATCTCTTCCCTCACTCTCTAGGTCCCCCGCTATCTCTCTTACCCAAGCACACGCACTATGTAGAGTGTATATTTTCAATACACACAAAATGTCGCCCCCAAACGTCTATCTCCCTAGTTATGTGGTTCTCGCGCACTCACCTCACACACCACCCCCACTGCAAACAAGCACACTTTGTCTCCTTGTCCACCACTCTCCTCTTTCTATCTCTCCCACATGCGGACTCACCCCAGCTCCTTCCTTGTATACATATATGTCGTCACTCTTTGCATAGCTCCCTAATGTATAATCGTTCTCGATTTCGCACATTGTTCTCTACACCATCTATTCTAGATCTCTCATGAAGTCCCTATCACACACATGATGACTCGCTTCCCTTGCGTCTCCGTTCATAGGCCAATTTCGGACAACATCAACATTGTCTCCCTATCTATATGCCATTTATGGACACAAACGACCCCTCTCACCCCCTCTCTTCCTCTCTATCTCTTTGCGTTGCTGGCTCTCTCTTTCTCTCGCTCTCACACCCCTCTCCCACACACACACTCGATGTCTCTTCCAAATAGTCTGCTCCCCCCGCCCGCACCCGTGCTATCCCACTACTACATATGTCACACCATTCCCCCTTCCCTTATACTAGGTTTACATCATCAGTGGTCTCTCTACTCCACATACACTCTCTCCCTCTCACACACAAACGCGTGCACAAACACACACAGACACGCACAAACACCCATTTATCTGGATCCTCGTCTCTCCCCATGTCCGCATGTGTATCTCACACACTCACTCTCTAATTATGTATATGTGTCTCCATGTTACATGTCTTTCTCTATCCTCCACACACATAGACACAAAGAATCTGTTATCATTGCCTCAGTCTCTAACATATCACACACGCACACTGTCTCTCTCTCTCTCTCTCGCAAACACGCTCAACAAGGGTTTCCCCGTGAATAACTTACCGTGTATTCATCAACGGTCGTGGAAGTACGGCGAACACGAGACGTGAAAAAGAATAAATCTACACATGCTTAGACCACCTAGTATGACTACTAGGACTAGACCCAGCCAAAAAGCGCGCCGCCGTCACCCCCTCCTTGTCGACGACGGGAAAATATTTGTTTTACATAGTCGAGAAGTCATTGTGCTAAGGCCCCACATGCCGAGGCATTGAATAGAATGTAGATGCTAGTTTACGGAAGCAAGTATCGATAATACGTTTGTATCTCCATACTTATATTTCTTCTCTTATAAAAAACCGAGTTGGTGATGATGGTACGTGTGCCATCTTGCAATATAGACCGTCCGATCTATATCTGACGGATGGAAATTAAACTAAAAGATACCCGCACCCCTCTCCACTTTGCAGACAAGGCCTTCACTCGTTCATCCTTATCTCCAACAAACCTCATTGTTGAACAATTAAGAAAGGAAGCCTCTGGAACAAACTGGCATGGTGGCCGTTGTCGGTGTCGTCAATCCCCATGCTTCCGCTCAGTCCCCCACCAACCACCACCACACCCCACTCCTCTTCACCTTATCTCATATTTCTTGAGATATCATTAGTTTTTACACATGGGATTACTCCCGCAAGGGTCAATCACAACAAGTGTTTTATAAAAAAAATGCATCTTGATGTTCCATGCAATGCACGGATCTTGCTAGTACTCCTAAACAAGACTAAGTTGGTGATGCTGGTGTGTCTGCCATCCGTCATTTCTGACCATTAGATCTACATCTAACGATTGTGAGGTAAGTTGTTGCCTTTTCTCACCAACATCCCACTTGTCTACTAATTTGCAGAAAAACCCATAATTAGTATCTTAAAACCAACCACATCCCTCCCAGACCTCACCAAGATAGCCCAAGGAATATATTCTAATTGAAACATAATATATCTCTAGTGACATATGTATATCAAAATTAGAGTGTTTTGTACCAAGTTTGTGAATAAGTATTATTCTAATTATGATTTGTTGCAACGGACATGAACATTGCTAGTATTTCCAACCATGCATTTTTTCCTAGTATTCCATAGTTTCGAGTTTTCCATCAAGATATTAGTCACTCATAGTTGATATTTACTTTCAATCATGTACACATATGTCCGATGTAATTAGCCTTGCTTATTGGCTTCCAAAGGTTAACTTTCACTCCTACTTACAATATGTAGAGTATTTAACAAAAAACTACCACTTTCAACCAGCCCTAGGAAGAATCTATTGTACAAAAAATAGCAAAAACATACCCAAAATTTCTTAATCCACGCCAAAAACTACTACCTAGTACTCCTACCAATTAGGTTCATTTAAACCCATTTATGACAGGGTTGGCCCACTCGTCCGTGCTGACGAGGCAGCTTAAACCAACACATTTTGTTTGACCGTTGACATGAGGGACCCACATCTGACCTTCTATCCTGTTATTCCCCCTCAAATCATTATTTTTCCTGAACATTACTTCAAACAGTACTGATGTGTGTTCGTCGGTGGCACCGGTGATGAGCGAGTTGGTCGCCGCTCCACCAGACGGGCCGGACACCGCATTGGCCTCTGCACGGGTTGGCAGGCTGGCCCGAGCGTGACTCATGAGCGAGCAAGCCGCTGAGCTGGCCTTTGCTCGAGCCAGATGGCTGGCCTTAGCGCGGCGCGCACGAGCAAGCTGCCGCACTGCCATGCCAATCTAGCTAATAAACCTTGCAGACAAGCAGCTGGACGGAGCTATCTTGGCTAGCTAGCGACCGCAAGTGCCGGACGGAGCTGGCATCTGGGCTGCCGCAACATGGGCTCCGCACTGCCGGCGGTTTTGACCTCGCCTTCTGCCGGCGGCGGTAGCTACATCCCATGGCCGAGGGTGACTAGGTGGATGGGCCGGAGGTAGGAGGTCAGTCGAGGATTTTTGTTGGTAAGAGCATGTACAATGCTTGATAAGGTAGTCTTATCTTAAGTCTGCCACGTATGCAAGTGGTAGTAGTTTCTTGGCATTTTAGTGGTTTCTTGCATTATAGGGGTTTCTTGTAAGGAACAATGTACGTACTACTAGCGACAAAAGGCGATTCTAGGTTGTGTTGTACTCCAACGAGTACTACTAGTGGTCGCGGGAGTGTATACCTCGTTTTGTGGGTTTGATCCCGGCCGAACGCACGGCGGCCTTTTTTTAAATAGTACTACTACACTTTGTTGCGAGCCAATATTTTACACGGATAGTTTGAGTTTTGAAGTCAAACGAACTTGCGGCCCCACAATCTGGGTGCACTGGATAGCCTAGCCACGTGAACGGGTTTTCCTTCCCAACATCCCGTGCCTTGCATGCTTACCCTAGCGGCACCTCGCTTGCAGCTTCCTCATCAGCTAGTAGCATATTTAAACTAGCGCCTCCCAATTAAGCCCGAGGAGCCGGAAAACCTGGCGGGGCATTGGGAACTGTGCAATATGGCTCTGCACGTAAAGTGCTCTAATACTACTCTGTAGCTTGTGGTGTTGCACGCATGGACTTCACTCCATTATCGGTTCTACTATAAAAGAAATTCCTATTGACGTGTTTTTTTAAACGGAGGCAAAAGCTTTGCTTCATCTCTTCATAAAGAAGGAACTACTAACAAAGTTCGACGAGATCCATTACACCTCCACAAATGGAAGCGAAAAGCCTAGTCTCGTTGTATCAAATAACTCAAATGTTCTGCCCCCGCAGTAACCGTTGCTGATAAACATGCTGCTAGTGTGTGCGTGAGAGGAGCGGCTGAGTAGGCCAGCTACGTGAGAGGAGCGGCTAAATAGAGCAGCGAGAGTACCCACTAGGCCACTACACGAGTGTACTTTCCCTGCATTGATAGTACAACGATGGTTCTAGAGAACAGCAGTACCCTCCACTTCCAACTGTAGCTCCTTGGCCCTGAGATTCAAGAGTTCAAAATTGGTGCACTATACTAGAACTAGACAAGAAGTACAATACATCGCACTACTAGTTGAGAAAAGTAGTACTAGTACTGCTACAGTACGAGTGCGTACTCCTCCGTCACATAATGTAAGACGCTTTTTGAGACTAGTTGGCGTGTACAAAAAATGGCAAAAACATACCAAAAATTTCTTAATCCACGCCAAAAACTAATACCTAGTGCCAAAAATTTCTTACTAGTGCTATTATTTACAGTATAATGCAATCCCATAATGATCCATAATGCTAGTACAAGTAGTAAATAATAGCCTCACCCCTTCGCTGAGGAACGATCTACAGTTGGAAGGGATGAGGCCCTGCGGTTACTATGCTCTTATCTCCTCCTCGCCAGTTCCCCTCCCCCCGAAGAGAAGGCAGTTCGTCGCTACTCCCATGGATTAGCTAGGCGGTTCTCCTCCTCATCGGGGCTGGGAGACCTTGGACGACGATCCTCTGGGAGAAATCGCACGCCGCTCCGACATCCTCACCGCCGCAAGACTCGGTGCTTCCTGCACCAACTTTTTCAAGACGCTACTTAAACAGTCTTGGGAAAAGGCCATGCTTGTTGGTCTTCCATGCGTCCTCGAGGAGAAGGTTCTTCTATGGGACAATCCTTCGAACAGTCCACCGCTCCCTGTCCATGGTTGCACGTTGACTCCGCTAGAGTTGCCGACATTGAGAGGTAGTCGGATTTTGTCCGATGGGCAGGTCAGTAATGGAGTTTGATCATGTAGTACTTAGTTATTCCATTTCCATCCCGTAATATATATAGGTCTGGGTCGGTGCCAACGAAGATTGGCTTGCATACCTCCGGCCGGATACCACCATCATTTTGCACAACATCCACAGCAGTGCGGCCGTTCTGGTAGACCCCTTCCCCACCATTGGGATCGGCCTTCCGGACTGGCTGGGCTTGAATACGTATGATGATGCCTACATGAGATTGAAGAATATAGCAATTGCGGAACCGCCGACAAAGCGACGCGGCTACGACGATTACTATCTCATCGCGGTGTTTGACATAAGGATTGCCATCAATGCAAGAGGAAGTAACGACAGAGGCTGGCGCATGTTGGCGGCAGCAGATTTGTACCCCTACACGTTCGAAGACGCCATGCGCCATCTAGGCCGCATCTTTTCGCGGTGACAGGCCAGGGGACTTGTTTCATCTGGTTGCCATCCTACGGTACGAGAGATTACAAACAGAATGCACAAACCATCATTTGCATCCCTAACGGTACTCCATTATTTTGCAGGGACCAGTCATCCCCCGGTCAAAATAAATCGCCGATCCTGGGTGTGCATTTGCATCCGCGATTCGGTCTAACCTGGAACCTTGTAGCCGAATTTTGCATATTGGGATCAACTATCTTAGCAGTCGTTACCCATGGTACCACTGATGTGCAACATGGTCACACAATCTACCACGATCGGACCGTCACCATCTACCCAGGTATTCCATTTTTTTAACCCTCTTGCCTTCTCTTTCATTGTTGTACTAGTAGTATACTTAGTAGTACTAGTAGGAGTACTTTTTACCTTGGATGACGCGTATAGCTAGCTAGGCCCTTGAAGACTTGAACCCAACAGCTGCCACCATTTTTGTTTTTCCATGTCTTACTATCTCATCCATGTAGCCAAGAGTGTGGCTATATATAATAAGCCGGTTATTTTACTTCCTCTATACCGGAGTAGTACTATTTGCTGCACAGTATTACTGACCGCCATATTTGAGCACAACATTATTATGCATGGACCTTCACTATGTACGTCACCATGTGCCCAGATCTGGGATGCCGCGTGTACCATATGAATGGCGCCGAGTTTGACCCCCGTGATGCTACATGGGTGCCGAGGAACACTCTTGGAGAGTACTCACTTTTCATCGAGGATAGCTACCCCATTGTGAAGTGGATGCCACCTTATGTGCACGACACGGAAGGCCTGCCGTTCATGAAGCATGGTTGCGTCTTCATTGCGCACCGCCGGATGAACGACATGCTGGGACACGCTATCCCTGATTTATGCCGCTTCAGCTTGGATGAGTCTCCATCGTGTGGAACCAGACTAGAAAGTTGCGACAATGATTCCTGTTGCCCGCCGCTATGGATCGTGCCATCCATGAATAACAGCTGGGACTGGAACCTGGAGGAGGACATGTAGCCTATCTATAACGTGTAAGTGGAGTACGGTAATTGTGAACGGTAGCGCTGTGAATATATGTGGACTAGTCGTGCACAAATTTATCACATGAATTGGAGATGAACTTGTGTGGCATACGGGCATTTGTCCTTTAGAATTTCTTACTAGTAAACATGTTATGTGAATGTGGAACTTGTGTGGTTGTTGCACGGGATCCAACACGCTCTTTGAGAAAAAAAAGGTGGCACAACTTTGGATATACGTGACGTGGCAGCATCATACAGTAGCATCATTCGCTATAGTTGTAGTACACTCCTACTAGGATGACAACTCCTATAAAACCTTACGCTTGGCTCTTTGCCTCTTCGGGAGGTTCAACAGTTCGTACTCGTGTGAACCTTGCACTTGGCTCTTCGCCTCTTCGGAAGGTCCAACAATGATGATACTACAGTACAATATGCTTCTGGCAATATGACACCGATTGAACTGCTGCACATCCACCGCAAGGGCGAGGGTGAGGGTGAGGGAAAGGGAGAGGGAGAGGGCGTTGTAGTCAAAACCTCTCCTCGTCCTGTGAATCACCGCGCGCGTGGGTGAGGGAGAGGCGTAGTAAGCAAGCTTCTCCTTGTTCGGCGAGTTGACGGGACACATCAAAGCAGTACTAGTACTAGTAGTAGTTCATACTGGGTCCTTTCCGATTAATATGGCTTAATTTGAAATGAAAAAATACGCTGGCGGTCAACGTATGTAACAATACGCTCTTTACGGTCACTATATATAGTTTTGTGGTGATTATACGATCACTAGCTCATCGTAGAGCACCGTATTGCACCCTACTGACCGGCCACATAGTCGACGTGGCACTTTGTTGACTGGTTAAATTGTCACCTGGTTTCTGGGTCCCACCCGTCAGTTGGCAGAGCAAAGAAATCAGTTAAACAAAACTTTACGCAAGCGTGGCACGAGTCCAACCCTTGCGCGCGAACCGCCCTGGCTGTGTATGTGAGTGCATGCACATGTACTCCCTCGGTCTTCCAACAAAGAGTGTACATCAGCTGTAAGGCCGGTCATAGTGGAGAGTAACATATACTAGTATCATGCATATGATACTAGTGTATGATACTACATCTATAGTGCATAGTATCATAAAGTAGTATCATAGATGGTCTCATTTATTGCCATGCATGACACATACTCCCTCCTTTCCGTTTTATAGGGCTTATCTCAAAATTTTGGTTTTCCCATTTTATAAGGCTCAATTTGGTTGTTTTCCATCACATGTTCAGATTCCAAGGTGCATTAAATCATTGCATGCAAGTATTAAGAGAAAATTGACCAATGCATGTACTTTATGCATGCTTGCATTGCAATTAATGCATTGATAAACATAGGGGGTGTTTGGTTCCAGGGACTTTTTTGTGTTGGGACTAGAAAAAGTGCCTAGCAAACCAAACAGGGTGGGACTTTTTTTAGACTTTTTGCTAAAAGTCCTTAGAAGCACCTCCTTGAGAGTCTTTTTCAAAAAGTCCTAAGACTAGAGAACCACACACCACCATAATTTTTTGAGGAAAACAGGAGCATTAATTAGGTGCTTTTGCAAAACTACAAAAAGTATTCCACCACTCACCATCTACCTTCATTGGTGAGATTTTTGAATTGAGCCCTATAAACCGGAAAGGAGGGAGTAGTAGCATAACATAAATTGTGTTACGGTATCTACCTATGTTACTACTACCCTCTCTCTCTTCTTTAATTGTTTGCCACATAAGCATGTTTGTGAGTCCCAAGTACATGATACTAGTTATGTTACCCCCACTATGGCCAGCCTAAAACAAAGGGTGTAGTACATGATGTACTCCCTCCATTTCTTTTTAGTCTGCATATAAGATTTGGTCAAAGTCAAACTTTGTTAACTTTGACTAAGCTTATAGAAAAAAATATCAAGATTCACAATATGAAATCAATATTGTTAGATGCATCATGAAATTAATTTTCATAACATATAGCTTTAGTATTGTAGATGTTGATATTTTTTCCTAGAAAGTTGGTCAAACTTTACAAAGTTTGACTTTGACCAAACCTTATATGCAAACTAAAAAGAAATAGAGAGAGTACATCTACACTTCCAATGCATTTAGCCTTTAATCTAAATCGATATTGATTGACTAATGCACCAACTTGTGTTGTAGGTATAGGCTACATGTCTATCCTTAATTACAGCATGCAACGGCCTTCATTTAATCTTCTTCTCTCAATGGTCGCATGCACACATAAGTCTGACACTTTTGGGCGTTAATTATGCCCTGGTCAATGTGTAAATCTCTAAATGTACAGTCTTTAACGGACGTAGGGAGTAGGTTGAGCACTTGAGCATGAGCATGTGTGTTGCGTCATGTGCTGTGTGCCGCATGGATGCGTGAGTGTTGCGTTCATCCATGTGTACGTGTGAGTGTTGCATGTTGCATGCATGCATGCATGCATGGGGCTTACTCCCTCCCATTGACATGTTCACATTTCAAGCTTCCTCTGTTCCCTCCATATGGTGATACTCCCTCCCATTGACATGTTCATATTTCAAGCTTCCTCTGTTCCCTCCATATGGTGATACTCCCTCTGTTCCCAAATACGGAGTAAAAGCCTCCCTCTATTCCCAAATGCGGAGTATTTGTCTTTCAACAGATTTCAACAAGTGACTAGGTACGGAGCAAAATGAGTGAAGTGAGCGTTGAGGCATAGGGATACTGTAGAAAGGAAGTCCTCGTGATCCATTATTCCCCATCTCGGTCAGAGAGAACTATTCAACTAGTCTTCGCAGTGAAGTGACAATACACGCTGCAGCAGATGGGACACGTAATTAATAAGCTAAACTAGGGTGTTGGTGTTAATAAATCAGCCTTACCCAGTACTGCCATCATGTTTGCCAGTAGAGCACGCTTCCGCAAATACGCCTACGCACCTCTGTCCTCCATTAACTGACATATGGGCCCTCTTGTGGTAGACCCACATGTCATCGGTGTAACTATTTACACTCTGAAGGACGGTATATCCTGGTAGTAGTACTAGTAGAATTGAGATTTAATGCACTTTCTTCCCCGTCTTCCACTCTTCTTCCTCCTCTCTTCCCCATCGTCGGCCGCACACCATTTACCCCCGCTCACTGCTCGCCCACCCGCGCCATCTTCCTTGGTAGCTCGCGCGTACCATATCCCCCCGCTCACTGCTCAGCCACACGAGGAGAAGCTTCTTCGCTCGCCCGCGCGAATCCACTTCCCCGCTGGCTCGCAGGCACCGAAAACCCCAATGGCAGAACCGACTGACACGCAGAGCCGCGATTGGAATTCCCTCCCCGATGTTCTCTTGGAGCAGATCTGTAGTCGTATGGACCTACTCAGCACCGTCTGTCTAGCCGCATGCTCGGTGTCTCTGTACCGTCTACTCGTCTGCAACCGACCAGCTCTTTTCAAGACACCCTACTTGCTGATGCCCGATCCTCGCAGGTGGCCCAGACACCGACTTGACGATCCTACGGAGGTTGCCATGGTGCCCCTCGACATGCCACCACTACCCGTCCACATGTTCTTCATGCGCGGCCACTACTGGGCGGGCATGAAGGCCAACTGGATCGTCCTCATCCACCACTCCGGTAGTCCGTGGCGTCTCGTGGATATCTACACCCAGCGAGAGATCACCCTTCCATCGTTGTATACCGCCGCAATCGAGCCTCGCGGCCCGCCGGACACTCCTGCCTACTACGCACGAGATGCGTCAAGCTTTTGGCTCGACCTCTGTTTGCAGAAAGTTGTAATCTGTGAAGTGCCCACACCATTAGAAGACTACATGGATTACAAGCTCATTGCCTTATTCAACATGGGATTAGTCTATCTGGAATCCGGTCGCCATACATGGTTATGGCTCATCATCAATCCTGTTGAGGCAACATTTCTGTCTGATGTTATAATGCACGATGGCATCGTTTACGCGGTCGACGCACAGATTGGCTACCTACACTGGTGGAATCTATTGTCGTGTAATTGTTCTATCTCATCTCATCTTTACCTTATGAATACGACTGCCTGTTCATTTGTTACAAATTTAGAATACATAGCATGTCTATAACCACATCATTGCTATATGTTCCTCTCATTTCCTAGATTTTTATGACCACACATGTTATTGTTAGAGTTGATATGAGAACAATTGGCATCTAATGGTTGTTAAATACATATTATGAGCATAACATCATGATTGCTATATGTTACTCTCGTTTACAAGATTTTTATAACAACACATGTTATTGCTTAGAGTTGATATGATAACAGTAGTAGTAAGTGCTATGGTAGAATATGAGCAGGCGCTGTCATAGCTGTTTTCCTCTCATTGTTACATGATGTTTGAACCATGACATATTGCTAGAATATGAAAGCCATTGGCTTATTTTTTTAACTTGGGGTATGATTATGACCACGACATTGCAATTCGCTGTCTATGATATGTGTCACTTTTATAACAATCTTAATTTTACACATACTCTGAACATGATTGTTTATTTTTGTCCTTTTGGTCTCCAATTTGAGTTGTTGCAGCAGACGCAAATGCACTGGCCTTCATGATTCCAGGACCTAGAATCATACCAGCCGACGGGTGGTGGTTTATCGCTCGTTCAGCTGATGGCGGTCATTTGATGCTCATTCGCACGTAACAAATTAACCAAACCATTACATCAAACCACATGCAGTACAATGCGTGGGGCGTTCATGACATTGATGGCTATGGCTGCTTCATGTTCGAGAAAGATCCCAGCTCCATTGGGCCAGGCATATTCAACTAGAGGCGGGTTTACAGCCTCGGCAACCACTCCTTGTTCCTCGGGCTCAATTATTCGATCATCCAACCAATCATCAAGCATATCACAGGCGATGATTACCGTGCTATGCAACTTCCGTTCGCGAGGGGGGACTATGTTTACACATCATACCATGGGTTTCATGAATCACCATATCCAGAGATTCGTCCACACAGCTTGTCGCCAGATAATCTTCAGTGTGTGAAAGGCATCAAGCTTCCATGCGATGGATGGCTTTTGCAAACCCGACATATGGCGATGTGGTTCATGCCAATAGCAAATATGCACAACTTGATTCGTGCTGATATCTAGACTGAGCCATGTATTCTGCTGCTATAGCATGACCCTCTTTTGTTGGATATTATGTACTGTTGTTAGTTTGACGCACTCATCTGGTTTGAAGGATAGTAGATACCTTCCTGGGATCAAGTGCAACCTAACTCACCTGCATAGGATGTACTGATAATGATGATGGAGATGCTGTGCAGAAGCCTATATAT
>NC_041381.1:557804481-557843443 GCF_002162155.2 Triticum dicoccoides
TATATATATCAGTTAGGCTTCAAGTGCGTACTTGTTAGTTAAACCTATATATAAATTGTGACACTAAATACGACTAGTAAGTAGTATAGTAGTAGTACAAGTATACGTCGGTCAAATTATTCATCATGTCCACACATTAAATTGATGTGACAACACACTGCGCTTGAGGTGACACAAGAATCCCAACACGTGTTCGGGTATTCCGGACTTCGGATTTGGAGTACCACTTATCTGTCAAAATCTTTCATCATTCACTTAAAACAGTCGATTGATCATACATTGAGTACCATATAACTGAAATTACCGATGCAAGTCGAAGAAGGATTGGCCGGTGCTGCCGGCTGGCATCAAGTTCGATCCCACGGATCAGGAGCTGATCGAGCACCTTGTGGCCAAAATGAGTGCTGACAGTGCGAGATTTCAGTCTCTCATCGATTTGTTCATACCAACCATCGATAGCGAGCACAACATATGCTACACCCAACCTGAGAAACTTCCAGGTAAGACATAGATCGGCCGTCTACTTGCACAAACATATTCCTTTGTGTGTAGCTCTATTTTTCTTTTTAGACGCAGACTTGGTGAAGCAATCACAATTTGACAGTTAATAAAAAGTGAAACAAGTGACTGCAACATGCCAAAAATGTTATGAAAATGCCAACTACGTACACTAAAACCTGTATTCCACAATACTTCAGGTATCACACTGAGTGGCCTAAGGAAGCATTTCTTCCAGCGCAATTCCAGGGCGTTCAAAAGGGGCACGTGGACGCGTCGCAAGATACAATCGGAGTGCGGCATGCACGCGATGTCGCACAAGACCAAAAATACCTTGCCGTTGATGGTCAATGGCCGACAGACGGGCAGCAAAAAAGGTTCTGGTGCTGCACACCAACGAGAACTTCGACCAGCGGAGGACCAACTGGGTGATGCACCAGTACCACCTCAGGGACCTGGAGCAAGAGAAGGAGCGGGAGCTGGTCCTCTGCAAGATTTTCTACCAGATGAACACTAGGGCCAGGAGTAAAAAGATTATAAGTTAGTTGGGTATTGGTAGTTGTACTACCTTGTCGTCCGCAAGTTGGTATTGTTGTTAACAATCTTTTGGTATGAACATGCATTTGCTTCCAACCATCATGCCGAGGGTCGACGTGGATATAAATCTGAATCATTTGTTTCGAAACGAATTTTCAGGCACCTGATTTTTATTTGATGGGTAGCATAAGCACCTGCCGTTCAAATTCCCAGTTCTCCAATTTTCTCGAAACAAGTGCATGCACTTATTATCACGATAAAAAAGCAATATCCGTGTTGCATCCCAGTTATCAGTCTGTACTTGCAGAATTCTCTCGTTTATTGAGCACGTATATTGTTTTTTCAGGTCGAGCAAGTTTCAACTGGGTTGTAGACTGCCCAGGGTTGGTTTTGTTTTTACCAGGCCCAGCCCATGACGACAATGGGGCACAAAGATCCAGCAGGTATCTACTGGCCTCTGGCCCGCCAGCGTTAGTTATATTTTGTCTTACAACATCTGCAGGCAGTTTTTTACTGAATCAAACAAACCGCACAGTTCTATTTTCCTCTTGAAACGCGTGTCCTACATCCGTTTTCTAATCTCTACCTATAGTTTTACTAGTTCATATACACATATCATTATATTGAAAACACATAAAATTCCCTTTTCATATTTACATCCTTATTTTTGTTGTTTTTTTTACCCAGCGCTGATTTTTTTACCAATGGTTTTCCCTTAAACCAAATCAATTGTCACACGTCTTATTTTCTTACAAAAACAAAACGATTTTTTTGGCAAATCAATAAGTTCTTAAAAATGTTTATCATTTCGGGATTAGAATAGCTCAGACTCCACCGAAATATGTAAAATAAGGTTAACAGCTGGGTCCACGGCCACAACCCAGTTTTTTGTGACTTGCCAAGTAAGTCGCTTTGTCAGGCCTGTTGGGCTGCAAATCTTTCAAGACGAGGAGACCTTTCATTCGGCTGGCCGAGAAAATGGCCCATCAGTAATGAGAAATGGGTTGTACATTTTTAAAACACATCAAACCGGTAATTAGTTTGAAATATCTTTTTTTCATTTCGAGATTTTAAATTACATTAATTTTTATGCGTGGAGAATTTGTTGGATTTTATATTGATATACATTTACTTTTAAAATCAGTTTGATTGTGAATCGAAATTTTAGGATTAAAAACAGTTCGGACCGCACCGAAATATGCAAAATTTTGTATAATTTTTTAACCGTGGCCACAATATGGGCTGTAATGCTAACAAAAAGAATATGGGCTCCAAAAAAACCTTAAGAATTAGCAAATGGGCTGTAAATTATTAGAAATAATGGCAGATGGGTTGTATGTTGTTTTCCACAGATTTGAGGCTTTCCTAAAAAAAGGTTGACGCACAAGCAGTGACTGTTCGATATCCATCCAACGGCCGTCGTGCTTGTTCAATCTCTGCTCTTCCTGCTCCAGCCGCTCAAACAAGCGCCGGCGGGACTGCCTGCTCCCTCCTCCCCGCGGCCGACTGTGCTGCCGCGCAGGCCTCACCGCCCCACCGTACTCCCATCGCTGGCCTAGCTATCCCTCTACTCACCCACACCTGCTGTTATTCTCCGGTGACGGCAGATGAACCAGTGAACCCTCGTACAGTTGTACTCCCCTCCGTGTGGGAAACAACTGCCGAGTCTTCCCTGCCTCCGTGTCGTTCCCTTCCTAGGCCTCGCCATCGTCCACCTCCCTGGTGCTCTTGGCGCGGCCTGGTCAACGTGGTCAACGATCGACATGCAACTGAAGTGGACTGTACGTGGAGAGGCCGACAGCTGGGTCCATGGCCGCACGCAAGGAAATGCCTCCTTATTACGCGCAAAATAATGATTCCTCCACCTGACATCAGGGACCCACCGAAAGGGCCTCTCTATTTCACAAAAAAACGTTACCACCGCTGACAGCTCGGACCCACCAGCTATATCTTCGCACGCAAGGAAGTGCCTCCTTATTACGCACAAAAAAATGAATACTTCCCCTGTTAGCTGGGACCCGGTATAGTGGCAGGCTGACTTGTGGGCCTACTAAGTTGACGGGGACGGATGGCTTTGTCAATTTAGTCAATATGCACGATTCTAGCTCCAGTGACCGTACGATGTCCATCCAACGGTCGTAGTGCTTCTTCAACCTCTGGTCTTCTTGCTCCAGCCGCCCAAACCAGCGCTGGTCGTGCCTCGTGCTCCTGCCTCCCGTGGCCGGCTGCGATGCGGCGGAGGCCTCACCGCCCCCTACTACTCCCACCACTGGCCAGGCCATCCCTCTACTCAGCCACACCCCCTGTTAACTGTTATTCTGCGGCGACGGCAGCCTCACACCGCAGCAAACCAGTGAACCCTCATACTCCTCTACGTGTGGGCATCCACTGCCGCGTCTTCCCCGGCTCCGCGTCGTCCCCTTCCTAGGCCTCGCCGTTGTCCACCGCCCTGGTGCTCTCAGCGCGGCGTGGTCAACGTGGTCAAGGAACGGCTTCCATCGGACGTGGACTGTACATGGAGTGGCTGACAGCTGGGTCCACGGCGGCCGCAAGGAAGTACCTCCTTATTACGCGCAAAATAATTATTCCTCCACCTGACAGCAGGGACCCACCGGACGGGCCACCGTATTTCGTGAAAAAAATGTTTCCCCCTGACTGCTGGGACCCACCAGCTACACCTTCGCATGAAAGAAAGTGTGTCCGGGCAAAAAAACGATTCGCCCCCTGGCTGCTGGGACCCACCAGCTACATCTTCGCACGCAAGGAAGTGCCTGACAGTCGGGACCCACCTGGTCGAAGCGTACGTAGCATTGTCATTCTGGTCGTGAACGTGTACGTACATACTGGTGGATGTAGAGGCGTGCACGTGTCGTAGTAGAGGCGTGCTCGTGTCGTAGTAGAGGCGCGCACGTAGCATGTACACGTACGTATAGCGGCCAGTGCGCTAGAAAGAAAATACGGCCACGTATGTGTACATACGGGCGGGGTCTCGAACGCCTACTCACGCATATATACGTACGGCCAGGGCTCGTGTACATGGCTGGGTCGGAACAGAGAAATAGCGTCATTGTCGTGTTCATGGGGAGCCAACCGGCTGGGTCAGAACGGAATGCGTGGTCATGTTCATCGAGAGGGCTTGGATGGAACAAGCGATGGAAACGAGGCCTGGCGTACCGCAGAACGGAGGAAACGGCCTTGTGTTTGACCGGCCACGTTCGAAACAGGATCCTATTCATCGGGAGGGGTCTGGCGTACCGCAAAACGGAGGAAACGGACCTCCTACGGTCGAAACGGGGGTCCTATTGATCGGGAGGGGTGTGGCATACCGCAAAACGGACAAAACGGACTTGTGTTGGAGCGCTACGGTCGAAATGGGGGTCCTGTTCATCGGGAGGGGTGTGGCGTACCGCAAAACGGGACTCCACAGAATATTGTTCATCTCCACCGTCGACCTCCTCCAACCTCCACGGGCTACTGTTCATCCACCGTCGACCTCCTCTGGCCTCCACCTGTGACTGTTCATCCACGGGCTCCTGTTCATCCAGCCTCCACCGCGCTACTCCACCGGCTACTGTTCAACCACCCCTCTCCACGGGCTCCTGTTCAACCACCCCTCCACGGGCTACTGTTCATCCACCCCTCCACCATCTACTGTTTATCCACCCCTCCACAGGGTCGTCCTGTTTATCTAGCCCTCCACGGGGTCCTGTTCATCCAGCCCCAACCGGCTCGATCGATCGTGGTCCTGTTCATCCAGAGGGAACGCCACGGGTCCTGTTCATCCACTCCCACCACTCACTGTTCATCCAACCCCCCCTGCAACGCTCACTGTTCATACAGAGAGGCAGCATCGATCGGCTTCAGTTAGCAGCAGTAGCGAAGGAATCGATCGCTCCGGTTCAGTAACGCGTAGCCTGCGGTGCAATCGCTCGGGTTCAGTTAGAGCCCAACGCCTCGCTCGGGTTCAGTTAGAGCCAACGCCTCGCACACACGCGCGTACGTGTACAAGAGAAACGTGCATAGCTCGGCCCCCGACCACCCACCGTAACCGGGAACTCCCTGAAATTTTCCTCGCCCTCGCTTCTACCACGGTTTTTTCCGTCACGGACGGCCCAAAGAATGTCATGCAGCTGCGTCCCCGGCCCGCCCAGGACGAAAAGCCCATTTTCTGTCATGATTTTTTGTCATAGAAGTAGGAGCCCACCACATCTATGATGATACCTGGTTTTCTCACAATTATCGTCATAGAAGTGTCATATGTATGACAGAAAAAAAAATTGTTCGGCCCAAAATGTCATGGATGTGTCTTTTTTTTGTAGTGAAGCAAATAGAAAAATGCAAGCGAAAGAGAGAGGAGATTGGGAAAGAGAGGCGAATAAAATGGCAAGGGTGAAGTGCGGGAGAGGAAAACGAGAGGCAAATGGCAAATAATGTAAATGCGAGGGAGATGAGTTTGTGATGGGTACTTGGTATGTCTGGACTTCAGCGAAGACCTCCCCGGCAAAAGTGCCAGAAATCCTTCATGCTACGTCTCGAGCTTGCGTTGGTTTTCCTTGAAGAGGAAAGGGTGATGCAGCACAGTAGCGTAAGTATTTCCCTCAGTTTTTGAGAACCAAAGTATCAATCCAGTAGGAGGCTCCTCACAAGTCCCACGAACCTACACAAACAAACAAAGAACTCGCAACCAACGCGATAAAAGGGGTTGTCAATCCCTTCACAGCCACTTGCGAAAGTGAGATCTGATAGAGATAATATGATAAGATAAATATATTTTTTGTATTTTATAATATAGATGCAGAAAATAAAGATGCAAATAAAAGTACATTGAAAGCTTATATGATAAAGGATAGACCCCGGGGCCATAGGTTTCACTAGAGGCTTCTCTCAAGATAGCATAAGTATTACGGTGGGTGAACAAATTAATGTCGAGCAATTGATAGAAAAGCGAATAATTATGAGATTATCTAGGCATGATCATGTATATAGGCATCACGTCCGCAACAAGTAGACCGACTCCTGCCTGCATCTACTACTATTACTCTACACATCGACCGACTCCTGCCTGCATCTAGAGTATTAAGTTCATAAAGAACAGAGTAACGCATCAAGCAAGATGACATGATGTAGAGGGATAAACTCATGCAATATGATATAAACCCCATCTTTTTATCCTTGATGCCAACAATACAATACGTGCCTTGCAACCCTTTCTGTCACTGGGTAAGGACACCTCAAGATTGAACCCAAAGCTAAGCACTTCTCCCATGGCAAGAAAGATCAATCTAGTAGGCAAACCAAACCGATAATTCGAACAGACTTGCAAATATAACTCAATCATACATAAAAGAATTCAGAGAAGATTCAAATATTATTCATAGATAAACTTGATCATAAACCCACAATTCATCAGATCTCGACAAACACACCACAAAAAGAGTTTACCTCAAATATATCTCCACAAGAGAGGGGGGGATCATTGTACTGAGATCCAAAAAGAGAGAAGAAGCCATCTAGCTAATAACTATGGACCCGAAGGTCTGTGGTAAACTACTCACAACTCATCGGAGGGGCTATGGTGTTGATGTAGAAGCCCTCCATGGTGGATTCCCCCTCCGGCAGAACACCGGCGACGGCTCCAAGATGGGATCTCGCAGATACAGAAGGTTACTGTGGTGGAAATATTTCTTCGGTGGCTCCCTGGATGTTTTCGGGGTATGTAGGTTTATATAGGAGGAATAAGTACGTCGGTGGATGCCTAAGGGGCCCACGAGACAGGGGCGCACCCAGGAGGGGTGGGCGCGCCCTCCTATCTCGTGGCCGCCTCGGCTGCTTCTTGACTTGCACTCCAAGTCCTATGGATCACGTTCGTTCCAAAAATCACGCTCCCGAAGGTTTCATTCTGTTTGGACTCCATTTGATATTCATTTTCTTCGAAATACTGAAATAGGCAAAAAAAACAGCAATACGGGCTGGATCTCCGATTAGTAGGTTAGTCCCAAAAATGATATAGATGTGTAAAATAAAGCCCATGAACATCCAAAACAGGTAATATAATAGCATGGAACAATAAAAAATTATAAATACGTTGGGGACGTATCATTAGTGCATAATCTTTGCTGAAAACTTGAGTGTTGGCTTTACATATTTGCAACAATAAGAGCAAACAGAGTTTGTGAGATTTTTTCTTTATCACTTTTAGTTTGTCAACTAAATTGCTTGAGGACAAGCAAAGGTTTAAGCTTGCGGGAGTTGATACGTCTCCATCGTATCTACTTTTCCAAACACTTTTTCCCTTGTTTTGGACTCTAACTTGCATAATTTGAATGGAAATAACCCGGACTGACGCTGTTTTCAGCATAATTCCCATGGTCTTATTTTTGTGTAGAAATAAAAGTTCTCGGAATGACCTGAAATTTCACAAAGAATATTTTTCGAATTAATAATAAATAATGGCGAAAGAATCAAGACCAGGGGCCCACACCCTATCCACGAGGGTGGGGGTGCGCCTGCCCCCTGGGCGTTCCCCCTTTCTCGTGGGCCCCGTGAGGCTCCACCGACCTCAACTCCAACTCCATATATTCACGTTCGGGGAGAAAAAAATAAGGGAGACGGATTTATCACGTTTTACAACACGAAGCCGCCGCCAAGACCTAACCTCTCTCGGGAGAGCTGATCTAGAGTTCGTTCGGGGCTCTAGAGAGGGGAATCCGTCATTGTCGTCATCATCAACCATCCTCCATCACCAATTTCATGATGCTCACTGCCATGTGTGAGTAATTCCATTGTAGGCTTGCTGGACGGTGATGGGTTGGATGATATTTACCATGTAATCGAGTTAGTTTTGTTAGGATTTGATCCCTAGTATCCATTATGTTCTAAGATTGATGTTGCTATGACTTTGCTCTGCTTAATGCTTGTCACTAGGGCCCGAGTGCTATGATTTCAGATCTGAACCTATTATGTTTTCATGAATATATGTGAGTTCTTGATCCTATCTTGCAAGTCAATAGTCAGCTACTATGTGTTATGATCCGGCAACCCTGAAGTGATAATAATCGGGACCACTCCCGATGATGACCGTAGTTTGAGGAGTTTATGTATTCACCAAGTGTTAATGCTTTGGTCCGGTACTCTATTAAGGGAAGGCCTTAATATCCCTTAGTTTCCAATAGGACCCCGTTGCCACGGGAGGGTAGGACAAATGATGTCATGCAAGTTCTTTTCCATAAGCATGTATGACTATTTTCGGAATACATGCCTGCATTACATTGATGAACTGGAGCTAGTTCTGTGTCACCCTATGTTATAACTATTGCATGAGGAATTGCAACCGACATATATAATTATCCATCACCGATCCAATGCCTACGAGCTTTTCACGTATTGATCTTTGCTTAGTTACTTTACCGTTGCCACTGTTACAATTACTATAAAACTGCTACTGTTACTTTTGCCATTGTTACCGTTACTTCCATATTACTTTGCTACTAAATACTTTGCTGCAGATATCAAGTTTTCCAGGTGTGGTTGAATTGACAACTCAACTGCTAATACTTGAGAATATTCTTTGTCTCCCCTCGTGTGGAATCAATAAATTTGGGTTGAATACTCTACCCTCGAAAACTGTTGCAATCCCCTATACTTGTGGGTTATCACACGTGCATTGGACTAAGATGGAATCTACAAGCATTTAATACCAAGGAGAAGACAAGGTAATATGGGCTCTTGGTTAGATCAACAATAATACATATGAGAGCCACTCAACATTTTCATCGTGGTCTTCTCCTCTCGACCCCCAAAGAAAAGAAAATAAATAAAACTATTTACATCGGAAAGCTCCCAACAAACAAAGGATGAACGAGAAATCTTGTTTTGGGTTTTCTTTTAATTACTAGTACTAGTATGGAAAGTAAACTAGCTAAAGGCTACAGCTGATTTTTTTTGTTTTTTCTTAAGGTTTTTCAAACTCACAAGAAGAAAGCAAGAAAAGAAAATAAACTAGCATGGATAATACAATCAAAAAGTATGAACACCAACAACTAGAATGAGTGTGTGAACATGAATGTAATGTCGATGAGAAATACGTACTCCCCCAAGCTTAGGCTTTTGGCCTAAGTTGGTCGTAGTTGGGGTTGTACTGAGATGCAGCAGCTATTGCTTGAAGAGCTGCAGCTTGGAGGCGAGCTGCCTCTGTCCTCCTCTCATATTCGTTCGCCTCCTCCCTGGTTATAAAATATCTCCTTTTTGCCTGAAAGTTAAAGAAAGTAGGAGCATGGAGAGCAACATGGATAGTATGCCATCTGTCAAAGATTAGTCGGTACTAGAGGAACCATTCATTCCTCTCAAGAAACTGATGGCGAACCATAGCACTATAATCTAAATAAGCAGGTGGCAACTCTATATCATTTCCATGTATGGGTACACCAAGATAATTAGCTACACGAGTTGCATAAATTCCACCAAACAAATCTCCACTTGTACCATTAAGATGCAACCTCTGTACAACAATGGCCCCCAAGTTATATTGTTTATCACCTAATACCGCACTCTTGAGGACACTAAGATCTGGAACACACATGTGACAAACCTCATCTTTATCGTTAATGCATCTACCTATAAAGGGAGCAAAATAATGTATGGAATGGAAATGAATGCTCCCTATGCTAGCTTGTGTGATTTCTCTAGTTTCCCTCACAGTGATACTAGCAAGAAAGTCTCTATATTCACATTTGCGAGGTTCACTAACATTGCCCCACTGAGGGAGTTTACAAGTAGTATTAAAATCTTCTAGTTCCATGCTATATGATTTAACAAAAAGATCAAATAAAACAGTGTGAGAATTGTGTGAGGATGAAAATTTAAACCTCCTCACAAAGAAATTAGTGAGGTAGTGGTACTGTCGGCACTTATCTGACACGAAGTCCTGAAGATCAGCATTATGCACATACGCGTCAAATTCATCCTTGAAGCTTGCTTGGACCATAAACTCTTCTGACGACCATTCACAAGGCCACACTTGAGCTTCCCTTGGTGGTTCATCGTCCGGCTCATGTATTGCGAGCCTTGGTTCTTGCTTTCTTGAGGAACCACCTTGGTACATTTTCCTAAACATTATTCTTCCTCTGAAAAATTTCTGAAATTTTTAGTGACTCAAAATAGAAGTGAACCAAACTCAACAAGATTGATAGCAACTACTCCCACAAGTGCCTAGAGGCTATATCATGCATTAAAACTACATTAGACCATATAAATTTGGCATGCAAGCTTAAGAACAGGGTCACCTCAGGAGCAAAAAATTTGCAATAAATAAAGCACTAGAATAAAAACTAATTCGACCATTGGAGGAGTCACATACCGAAGAACAATCCCCCAAAACAGTTTGGTGAATGGGGCTTTGAGCAAGGAGATCGAAAATGGTAGCAAGATGAGCTAGAACACGGGTTTGAGCTATGGGAGGATTTTTTCTAGAGGAAGACGAAGTGAGTGGGCATTGGAATATGTGGAGGGGGTCCATGTGGGGCCCATGAGGCAGGGGGCGTGCCCCAAGGGGGTGGGCACGCCCTGTGCCCTCGTGGCCAAATGGTGGGTCCCCCTGGTGTGTTCTCAGTGCCAGAAATTCTTAAATATTCTACAAAAATCATACTTCATTTTTAGGGCATTTGGAGAACTTTATTTTTGGGTTATTTTTTATTGCATGGATAATTCTGAAAACAGACAAAAAATAATATTTTCGCTCCATTTAATCTAAATAACAGAAAGTAAAAGGAGGGTACAGAGAGTTGTGCTTTCTAACTTCATCCATCTCATGCTCATCAAAAGGAATCCACTAACAAGGTTGATCAAGTCTTGTTAACAAACTTCTTCCAAATAACATAAAACCGGAGAATTTTCGAATAACACTAGGTTACCTCAACGGGGATATGCATGTCCCCAACAATAAGAATATCATATTTCTTTTTTATATTAGGAAGAGGGAATTCAAAATCTCCAATAGTAATCATTGAAATTTTTCAATAGAGTTGATACTATGAACTTGAGGTTGTTTCCTCGGAAAGTGTACCGTATGCTCATTACCATTAACATGAAAAGTGGCATTGCCTTTGTTGCAATCTATAACAGCTCCTACAGTATTCAAAAAAGGTCTACCAAGGATGATCGACATACTGTCGTCCTCAGGAATATCAAGAATAACAAAGTCTGTTAAAATAGTAACATTTGCAACCACAACAGGCACACCCTCACAAATACCGACTAATACAACAGTTGATTTGTCAGCCATTTGCAAAGAGATTTCAGTAGGTCTCAACTTATTCAAATCAAGTCTACGATACAAAGAGATAGGCATAACACTAACACTGGCTCCAAGCGCACATAAAGCAGTTTTAACATAGTTTCTTTTAATGGAGCATGGTATAGTTGGTAATCCTGGATCTCCTAGTTTCTTTGGTATTCCACCCTTAATAGTATAATTGGCAAGCATGGTGGAAATTTCATCTTCCAGTATCTTTCTTTTATTTGTAACAATATCTTTCAAATACTTAGCATAAGGATTCATTTTAAGCATATCAGTCAAACGCATATGCAAAAAGATGGGTCTAATCATTACAGCAAAGCGCTCAAAATCCCCGTCATCCTTTTTCTTGGATGGCTTAGGAGGAAAAGGCAAGGGTTTCTGAACCCATGGTTCTCTTTCTTTACTGTGCTTCCTAACAACAAAGTCTCTCTTATCATAACGTTGATTCTTTGATTGTGGGTTATCAAGATCAATAGCGGGGTTCAATCTCTACATCATTATTATTACTAGGTTGATCATCAACATGAACATCATCATTAACATTATCACTAGGTTCATGTTCATTACCAGATTGTGTTTCAGCATCAGAAATAGAAATGTCATTGGGATTCTCAGGTGTGTCTATAACAGGTTCACCAGAAGCATGCAAAGTCCTATTGTTTTTCTTTTTGTTCTTCTTAGAAGGACTAGGTGCATCAACATTAGTTCTATGAGAATCTTGCTCAACTCTCTTAGGATGGCCCTCAGGATACAATGGTTCCTGAGTCATTCTACCACCTCTAGTCATAACTCTAAGAACATTATCATTTTATTATTATTTAACTCACTGAGCAATCATCTTGTGCTTTAACTACTTGTTCTACTTGAGTGGTAACCATAGATGCATGTTTACTAATAAGCTTAAGGTCACCTTTAACTCTAGACATATAATCATTCAAGTGTTTAATCATATAAGCATTACATTTCAATTGTCTACCAACATAAGCATTAAAGTTTTCTTGTTTAACAATAAAATTATCAAACTCATCCAAGCATTGGCTAGCAGACTTATAACACGGAATGTCACCTTCATCAAATCTATAGAGAGAATGTACCTTTACTACCTGTGTCGGGTTATCAAGACCATGTATTTCTTCAATAGGTGGTAAATTCTTAACATCTTCAGCTTTAATACCTATTTCTTTCATAGATTTCTTTGCCTCTTGCATATCTTCAGGACTGAGAAATAGAATACCCCTTTTCTTCGGAGTTAGCTTAGGAGTTGGTTCGGGAAGTGTGCAATCATTATCATTGCTCAATATGTTATTCAATAGCAATTCAGCTTGCTCAATAGTTCTTTCCCTGAAAACACAACCAGCACAGCTATCCAGGTGATCTCTGGAAGCATCAATTAGTCCATTATAAAAGATATCAAGTATTTCATTTTTCTTGAGAGGATGATCAGGCAAAGCATTAACTAATTGGAGAATTCTCCCCCAAGCTTGTGGGAGACTCTCTTCTTCAATTTGCACAAAATTATAGATTTCCCTGAAGGCAGCTTGTTTCTTATGAGCGGGGAAATATTTAGTAGAGAAGTAATAAATCATATCCTGGGGACTACACACACAACCAGGAGAAAGAGAATTAACCATATTTTAGCATCACCCTTTAATGAGAACGGAAATAACTTAAGGATATAGTAATAACGATTTTTTTCCTCATGAGTAAATAGGGTGGCTATATCATTCAATTTAGTAAGATGTGCCACAACAGTTTCAGATTCATAGCCATAAAAAAGGATCAGATTCAACCAAAGTAATTAACTCAGGATCGACAGAGAAATCATAATGCTTATCAGAAATATAGATAGGTGAAGTAGAAAAAGCAGGGTCATATTTCATTCTAGCATTCAGAGACTTTTCTTTCAGCTTAGCTAGCAGTTTCTTAAGATCATATCTATCTTTGCAAGCAAAAAGGTCTCTAGCAGTTTCTTCATCCACAACATAACCGTCAGGTACATCAGGCAATTCATATCTAGGGGGAGAACCTTCATCATCACTTTCATCAATATTATCAGTTTTAGTAATTTCATTCTCTCTAACCCTAGCAAGTTGTTCATCAAGAAATTCACCTAATGGCACAATATTATCAAGTATAGAAGTAGTATCATCATAAGCATCATGCATAGTGGAAGTGGCATCATCACTAACATGTGACATATCAGAATCAATAGCAGGTGTAGGTGTCACAAGTTTACTCAAAACAGAAGGTGAATTAAGTGCAAAGCTAGATGGCAGGTCCTTACCTCCCCTCATAGTTTAGGGAAAATTTTTGGTTCTTTTATCTTTCAAGTTCCTCATAGTGATCAGCAGATATAAATCCCAAGTGACTGAAAGAATAGAGTTATGCTCCCCGGCAACGGCGCCACAAAAGAGTCTTGATAACCCACAAGTATAGGGGATCACAACAATTTTTGAGGGTAAAGTATTCAACCCAAATTTATTGATTCGACACAAGGGGAGAAAAAGAATATTCTCAAGTATTAGCAGCTGAGTTTTCAATTCAACCACACCTGAAAGACTTAATATCTGCAGCAAAGTATTTAGTAGAAAAGTAGTATGGAAGTAATGGTAACGGTGGCAAAAGTAACAGTACCAGTTTTGTAGTAATCGTAACAGTGGCAATAGAGAAGTAACTAAGCAACGATCAATATGTGAAAAGCTCGTAGGCAATGGATCAGTGATGGATGATTATGTCGGATGTGATTCCTCATGCAACAGTTATAACATAGGGTGACACAGAACTAGCTCCAGTTCATCAATGTAATGTAGGCATGTATTCCGAATATAGTCATACGTGCTTATGGAAAAGAACTTGCATGACATCTTTTGTCCTACCCTCCCGTGGCAGCGGGGTCCTATTGGAAACTAAGGGATATTAAGGCCTCCTTTTACTAGAGTACCGGACCAAAGCATTAACACTTAGTGAATACATGAACTCCTCAAATTACAGTCATCACCGGGAGTGGTCCCGATTATTGTCACTTCGGGGTTGCCGGATCATAACACATAGTAGGTGACTATTGACTTGCAAGATAGGATCAAGAACTCACATATATTCATGAAAACATAATAGGTTCAAATCTGAAATCTTGGCACTTGGGCCCTATTGACAAGCATTAAGCATAGCGAAGTCATAGCAACATCAAAATTAGAACATTATGGATACTAGGGATCAAACCCTAACAAAACTAACTCGATTACATGGTAAATCTCATCCAACTCATCACCGTCCAGCAAGCCTACGATGGGATTACTCATGAACGGCGGTGAGCATCATGAAATTTGTGATGGAGGATGGTTGATGATGACGATGGCGGTGGATTCCCCTCTCTGGAGCCCCGAACGTACTCCAGATCAGCCCTCCCGAGGAAGATTAGGGCTTGGAGGCGGCTCCGTATTGTAAAACGCGATGAATCCTTCTCTTTGATTTTTTTCTCCCCAAAAGTGAATTTATGGAGTTGGAGTTGGAGTTGAGGTCGGTGGAGTCCCAGGGGGCCCATGAGGAGGGGGTGCTCCCAGGGGGGCGCCCTGCACCCTCGTGGACAGGGTGTGGGCCCCCTGATGCTGATACTTTCGCCAATATTTTTTGTTAATTCCAAGACGTGTCTCCGTGGATTTTCAGGTCATTCCGAGAACTTTTATTTCTGCACAAAAATAACACCATGGCAGTTCTGCTAAAAAGAACGTCAGTACGGGTTAGTTCCATTCAAATCATGCAAGTTAGAGTCCAAAACAAGGGCAAAAGTGTTTGGAAAAGTAGATATGTTGGAGACGTATCAGCCCCCAATTTGCTGAGATGGTCCACGAATTTACGTTGGGGCGGATAGATGTGAAAAGGCTAAATTATGGCATTCTTGCTCTTATTTAGAAGGTCCAGGGTGCGGACAACATTCGGTAGTTTCGGCCTCTCATGCTTATTAATGTGAGTTTTCAGCTGTTGGCTAAAGGTTTTGCAAATTGGCTTACCCCGGTGGCACATAAGATTATTGAATCGGGTCAATCTGCATATATTAGAGGGGGGAGTACCATGGACGGAGTTACCGTCTTGCCTGAGGTGTTGCACGAGATTCGACAAACTAAGGAAGAGGTGTTCATTCTGAAAATTGATTTCCAGAAGGCGTATGATAGAGTGAGATGAGACTTTTTTAGGACGTGTTGCGCCAGAAGGGCTTTGACCCCCTTTGGATGAGTTGGATGCAACAACTTGTCCGTGGGGGCCAAACGGCTGTCAACCTTAATGGCCAGATCGGTCCCTATTTTCGAAATATGAGGGGCTTTCATGAGGGAGACCCATTTTTCTGCTACTGTTTAATGTGATGGCGGATGCCTTAGCAGGCATTCTGGATATAGCTAAATCGGCTGGGCACATTTCGGGTGTGGCCTCATCTATTATTCCTGGAGGGATTTCTCATTTGCAGTATGTTGATGATACTCTTATTTTCATCAAAAATTTGGAGAGGGATATTATGAACCTAAAGTTTATCCTCATGTGTTTTGAGGAGATGTCGGGCCTCAAAATTAACTTTGATAAAAGTGAGCATTTGAGACTAGAGGTAATCTTGAATCGCAGCTCCGCTCGGTCCATGATGAATTGCAAACTAGGCTCCATCCCCATGAAATATTTGGGGATGCCTATTTCTGCGAGGGCTCTTTCCATGATGGATTCCCAGCCGATGGTTGATAAGGCTGAGGCACGTGTGGAGCCGTGGCAAGGCAAGCTCCTTGCTTTGGGAGGTCGTTTGGTTTTGGTTAATGACTGTCTTACTAACATTCTGATGTTCATTATGGGATTCAGTAGGATCGAAAGTATGTCTAGAGGGGGGGAGGATTAGACTACTTGACCAAATAAAAACTTAACCTTTTCCCAATTTTAGTTCTTGGCAGATTTTAACAACTTAGCACAAGTCAAGCAATCTTAACACAATTCATGCAAGCATGCAAAGAGTATATAAGCAGCGGAAAGTAAAGCATGCAACTTGCAAGAATGTAATGGGATGGGATTGGAGTGTGCAAACGCAATAGGAGACACGGATGTTTTTGGCGTGGTTCCGATAGGTGGTGCTATCGTACATCCACGTTGATGGAGACTTCAACGCACGAAGTGTAACGGCTGCGCGAGTCCACAGAGGGCTCCATCCACGAAGGGTCCAAGAAGAAGCAACCTTGTCTATCCCACCATGGCCATCGCCCATGAAGGACTTGCCTCACTAGGGTAGATCTTCATGAAGTAGGCGATCTCCTTGCCCTTACAAACTCCTTGGTTCAACTCCACAATCTTGTCGGAGGCTCCCAAGTGACACCTAACCAGCCTAGGAGACACCACTCTCCAAAAGGTAATAGATGGTGTGTTGATGATGACCTCCTTGCTCTTGTGCTTCAAATGATAGTCTCCCCAACACTCAACTCACTCTCATTGTCTCGGAGTAATGGGCCACGGGTAGCCTAACCCGAGTCCCTGAACCTTTCACGACTTCCGGCCGGCTGCACCCCACGAGACTCCAGAATGAAGCGCCGCCTTCTGGTGGCCGGCTGGCTCAACCCCCAACACATAGGATTGGATTTGGTGGAAAGATGATTTGAGTGGAAAGAAACTTGGGGAAGGCTAGAGATCAAGATTCATATGGTCAGATTGGAATATCTTGGTCTCAACACATGAGTAGGTGGCTCTCTCTCAGAAAATGAGTAGTGGAAGTGTAGGCACGTTCTGATGCCTCCCCCCCAATGAGGAGAGGGTGGAGGGGTATATATAGCCTCCAGACAAAATCTAACCGTTACACACAATATACCAAACTCGGTGGGACCGAATCAGAAAACTCGGTCGGACCGATCCAGTACATAATGTGGCCGTTAGGAAATTTCGGTGGGACCGACATGTCAACTCGATGGGACCGATATCATTAGGGTTTGGGCATAACATAATCTTGGTTTGACCGATTGCACAAAGTCAGTTGGACCAACTTTGATAATAAGCTAAGAGAGAGTTTCTCAGGCAAACTTGGTGGGACCGATTCGCTCATCTCTGTTGGACCGAAGTGTTACAAAAAGGAAACAGAGAGTTTGCATTGCAGACTCGGCGGGACCGATCGCTCATCTCGGTTAGATCGAAACGTTACGAAGGGAAACAGAGAGTTTGCAACCCCATCTCGGTGAGACCGAGATCCCTATCATTGATACCGAAGTGACTAGGGTTTCTGGCAGTGGCTATGTCAAATGAACTCGGTGGCGCCGGATGGATCAAATTGGTGGGGCCGAGTTTGACTTTTGGTTTGGGACATATGTGGATATGAGAAAGTGGTTGAGGGCTTTGGAGCATATCACTAAGCATTTTGAGCAAGCAAACCATTAAGCAACACCTCATCCCCTTTTAATAGTATTGGCTTTCCTATAGACTCAATGTGATATTGGAACACTAAAAATAGAAAATGTAGAGTCTTGGACTTTAGAGCTTGAGCCAATCTTTTGTCCTTAGCATTTTGAGGGGTCCACAATCCTAATCCATTCCATGCAAATCATTGAACTTTCTTGAAATATTTATCTTGAAATGACATTAGTTCAATGAGCTATATGTTGTTAATCATTACCAAAACCAGCCAGGGATAGTTGCACTTTCAATCTTCCCCTTTTTGGTAATTGATGACAACATATAGATCAAAGCTTCGACAAATGATAATAAGATTGAAATACATCATCGCTTTGAGAAGTATGTGACAAGCAAGAGCTCCCCCTAAATTTGTGCATTATTTAAAATTTGCTTTGGACTGCAAATGCACAATGTGTTAGGATCATGGGTCACTCTTCCATGTCACATACATCTTGGTGGAGCGCTAAAAAATGATAACAATTGAAAACATGCACTCATCACCAAGCAAAGTGAATGATCATGAATGGATATAAGGGATAATATCATTCAAGCACACATTAAGGTAGCATATGATCAAACACATGATCATCCAAGTATCTCACAAAAGACATAATGTATCAAGCAAACACACAATAAAGTTTAACCAAATAAAGTGCAAAGAGAGACAAAAACAACACTCTGTCTCGAAGACTATGATCTATACATATTTCTCCCCCTTGGGCAACAAGTTACCAAAAAGTTTAAAATATGCATAGTGCTATGTGTCTCTCGGGCTTGGTCTTCATGAGGTGGTGTAGAGATGACTCCAAGGACAAAGGCTTCTGTAGATGTAGCTAGAGCTGGTGGAGTGGCTGTTGGAGGTGGCACTGAAGTTGTGGCTGCTGGTGCAGATATAGTGGCTCTAATATCAGGAACATGCACTGTAGCAGAACTCTGACCTCTTGGCACTCTTGTGAAAGCATCTGTAGTATACTTTCCTTTCTTCTCCTCTACTTCCTCCTAGAGTTGCTCAACTACTGACTGAATCTCAGTTACTTTGACATCAAGATCATAGAATTTCTGTTTAATGATCCTCTCCAAACTCTCCTGATTTTGAGTCAGGGTGGCCAAACCCTTCTCACTCCTCAAGGTGGATTGGATCAGATATCCAAGCTGATCTTGTTTACTCTTTAAGAACACCTGAGATGCCTCTTCAGCACTTGGCATCTTTGCAGTTTTCTCTGCCTTTGTCTTCTCTCTCTTCTCATGTGCTTGCACTCAGGAAGGATCTTATCCATGATAACAGTGTTATCCTCAAAATCTGGCTTGAGAGGTAAATGCTCCTTGTCCAACAAATATGTGTCTGTGCCCATCTTGGAATTGATGAGCACCTGAATTTGTGGAGCATACCCACAAGACCTCTTCTGATCTGCAGCTGTCCTCTTCATTGTTTCCACAATCAGACTCATCACTTTGAACTTCTGAGGAACATCAAATATGTGCGGCAAGTTGATGGAGTGTCCTCTTATCATTCAGTGATCTCCAGACTTGGGAAAAAGAGTATGCCTCTGGATGGTATTGATTGTAGGCAAGCCTAACAATAAGTGCTTTACTAAACCAAGCTTGTGAGTTTCCAGGTCTGCATCAGGAATTTCCTTGTACATACTTGCCATTTAGTTATGGTATTTCTTATTCTTGGCATACACATCCAAGTCATCCTCATGAGCTTCTGGGGCATTTATCAATCTGGCCCATTCATCAACAGTGGATTGGTACCAAGTAACTTCTGACATCCATACAATTCTGCCATCAGGATAGAAGTGAGCAGTGGAGTAAAATTGCATGATCAGCTCATCATTCCACTTAGTGAGGTTCTGGTAAACAAACTTGTCCACACAAGCCTTGAAGCTATCATAGACACCTGGGAAGTGATCTTCATTTTCTCTAATGTATGTCCAGTCAACCCATCTCATGTCACATACTATTGGCTTCTTGTCAAGCAGAATAGTCTCATAGAAATCTTATTGTTCCTTAGTGTGCAACCTATAATCCATAGCAGTTCTTCTCCTTACAGCATATGGGTCATTTTTCTTCCAAAGTCTCAGACCTGCATCCTTCCTGATGCTCATGTCCTCTGCCATAGGATGTGTATCATTGTGGTCTGGAATCTTTGGTTTGAGCTTCCTTAGCACTTGGGCTTCAACTTCTTCTTCTTCAACTTCAGGCACTAGGGCCTTGTTCTTCTCCTCAGTAGGAATGTTTCTTGTACTCCTCTTGGGTGTAGTCTTGGTGGCTAGAGCAGCTGCTTTCGGAGCAGGTTTGGGCTTAGAAGCAGCCCCTGACTTAATTGGATCTCCCATTAGCTTTCGTGCCTTAGGTGCTGGAGCAGCATCCTCTTCCTCTTCAGAATCTCTCATCATAGAGGGCTTGCCAATGATCCTGGCAGTGGTGTTCTTGACCCTCTCTTTCCTCTTCTTCCCTTCTACAACAGTCTCTTTGGGTTCAGAGGGGGATCGAAAGTATGTCTAGAGGGGGGGGGTGATTAGACTACTTGACCAAATCAAAACTTAACCTTTTCCCAATTTTAGTTCTTGGCAGATTTTAACAACTTAGCAGAAGTCAAGCAATCTTAACACAATTCATGCAAGCATGCAAAGAGTATATAAGCAGCGGAAAGTAAAGCATGCAACTTGCAAGAATTTAAAGGGATGGGATCGGAGTGTGCAAATGCAATTGGAGACACGGATGTTTTTGGCGTGGTTCCGATAGGTGGTGCTATCATACATCCATGTTGATGGAGACTTCAACGCACGAAGGGTAACTGCTGCGCGAGTCCAGGGAGTGCTCCACCCACGAAGGGTCCACGATGAAGAAACCTTGTCTATCCCACCATGGCCATCGCCCATGAAGGACTTGCCTCACTAGCGTAGATCTTCATGAAGTAGGCGATCTCCTTGCCCTTACAAACTCCTTGGTTCAACTCCACAATCTTGTCGGAGGCTCCCAAGTGACACCTAACCAATCTAGGAGACACCACTCTCCAAAAGGTAATAGATGATGTGTTGATGATGAACTCCTTGCTCTTGTGCTTCAAATGATAGTCTCCCCAACACTCAACTCACTCTCATTGTGTCGGAGTAATGGGCCACGGGTAGCCTAACCCGAGTCCCTGAACCTTTCACGACTTTCGGCCGGCTGCACCCCACGAGACTCCAGAATGAAGCGCCGCCTTCTGGTGGCCGGCTGGCTCAACGGCCGGCTACCAGAGGACGGTCAAGTACCAGCGGACGGCACCAAGACTGGCCGACTCCTAGCCAGCGGCCTCTAGAGAGGCCGTATTCTAGCAGGAGGCCCCTGACGCCCTCAGAGTCTGTGCCCCTCATCAAGAGGACAAGACAGGGTGAGGCTACAGTGAAGCCCATCACCCCCGAATCCTGGGTTTGGCGTGGCCATAGTGCCCCATACAGGCGGAGATCTCTGCACGGTGCAGCACTGTTGCCACTCTACCCCTAATGTCACCCCTGCCAGGCGGGGCCTGCTCCCACGACGGCGTGTCGGTATGGCTTGCCGACGGTGGGCCCTACCAAGCAGCAAGGGCCTGGAGGGCGGCAAGGCCTGGCCAGTCGGCTCCATGGGGATCCAGCTCCTGGCGGTCAGCCGGATCCTTCCTCGAGGCACGTGCGCCATTAACCAGACTAGACATGGCAAGGCTATAGTGACCTCCCACCAGGCGGCGGGATTGTAGCCATGATTTCCCCAACCAAGTGTGCGTCATTAGCATCAAGGCTACATTGATCAGGCACCAACCAGACCCGCCAGCGGTGGAGGCGGTCTGTCGGCTCCGTACCAAACCAGTCGGCAGGGCCCACTAGGCGGCAGGCCCCAGCATCCGGCGGAGAAGCCGGCGACCAGAGACACTGACAGCCGGGTCCTACACCCGGCCAAGTTACCATTATACCCCTGGGGGGTAGGCCTATATAAACCCCCCAGGGCACCCATGCAAAGGGTTCCCAACCTGATAGAACTAGACCTATACATAGAGGGAGAAGAGAGCTAGCCCTGCCTCCTTTTACCTCTAGCATACAGCTCAAGGAGCACCATTGTACTCACTAGTGCCTTAGTGATCATGCGGAGACCCCGCAGAGCAGGACTAGGGGTGTTATCTCCTAGAAGAGCCCCCAACCTTGGTAAAGTGCACCGGCGTTCGTGTCTACGCCTCATCCCGCTTCCAGGCACCCGTGACGTTCTACTCGCTCCCACCATGATAAGCCATCCCTTGGCATATGTCGCACCCAACCCCCGACATTTGGCGCCCACCATGGGCCGAGGTGTACCATCATCTGGAGACCTGTTCTGGACGGGAACCTTGTCCCTCCTGGCGAGCGTAGCCACCCAGAACGCCCAACAGCGTCAGCACCGACGTGTTGCATGATGCGGAGATCACCTGCACAGCAAGCTGCCTCGCCGACCTTGTTGGCGAGATCCGCCTCTCCGACGAGTCTGCATCTGACGCAGGCACAGACTACCCTCAGAGCCGCCTTGTCAGCCTCCTTGACCAGGTCCACGTCGCCAGCGAGACCGCTGTGGACTTGGAGTCTGTTGGCTCCACCGACCCGATGATCATCGACTCTAACACGGCGTCGCTTGAGGCATTCCCCACCAATGTGGTGGTCTACGACGAGCCGCCTCCTCGCGAGCACAGCGGCGGGAGCACCGTCACGGAGGTGCTTGTCATTAATAGTGGCGAGCACTCGAATGGATGTGTTTGAGACCCACTCGATGCGGTGCTGCGAGACATGTCAGCGCCCATCCCAGAAGACGCAGACGCTGAAACGCTTGAAACACGCCGCGTCCAGCTCGTCGAAAGTGCCAACCGACTGGCTAGCATGTGACGCCTCTCGGAAGCCTACCGGCGTGAGATGGACCAAGCCATCGGCGGCATGCCAGCTCCTAAGGGCCTAGCCACATCGGCTCGATCCGGCAGCATGGCGCGACCATCGCCAGCATGTTCGGGATGGATCATCCCGTCTACGCCACGCCTGCGGAGAACATAAGAGCTACCCAAGAGGCAGAAGATGAGCTAGACAAGCTCAAGGGCGACGAGCGTCGCCACATGACGGAGTGCGTCCAGCAGCTCCTCGACGCGACCGCCGAGCAGCAAGAGGTCGGCTGCCGCACCGAAGCGCCCATCCGGCGAAATGATGATCGCCTCCTCGCCAGGATCACGGCGCAACTTCCCGGACATCGACTAGTGGCGTCCGTGGTAGAAGAGGCAATGAGCCGGCTGCCAGCCGCAGTCAGACTCGCCTCTCCATCGAGCGTGACGCAGAAGGCCGCCCCCGAGATGTGGAGTGACAAGGCGATCCGCCCCCTCCTCTGCCTCACGAAGAAAGGCATCACACCCCGCCGCCTGTCACGCAACCGACACTCGGCGACCACCTTAGCCGCCGAGAAGGAGTCGGGGAGAACGACGCCCACCACCAGATTGACCGCCTCAATCGATCCCTGGCGCTAGAAGAAGAAGACGCGTTGGGCCCGCCCTAGAGGGTTCACGCTTCCAACAGATACACCCAAGTACACCGGCTCCATGAAGCCGGAGGACTAGCTGGACGACTACTCCATGATCGTCAGCATAGCGAATGGCAACAAGCGCGTTCCTGTGAAGTACATCCTGCTCATGCTCCAGGGCACGGCCCGGACATGGCTCAACAGCCTGAAACCCCACAGCATCAACAACTGGGTTGATTTCACTGAAGCCTTCATCCCCAACTTCACCAGCACGTACAAGCGGCCTCCCAAGCCCTGCCAGCTCTCCTTGTGCATCCAAGGACCCAGTGAATCAACACGCGACTACCTCACGCGATGGGCCAAGCTGCGCAACTCTTGCGAGGGTGTGCATGAGGTGCAGGCCATCGAATACTTCACCGCTGGGTGCCAAGAGGGCACCCTCCTCAAGCACCGACTTCTCTGCGACGAGCCGGCGACCCTCGACGAACTACTGATCATCGCAGACAAGTACGCCACGGCCGACTCCTCCATGAAGGTGGAGATCCAAGTCGATGCATCCGGCAAAGTGGCTCCTCAGGCTCCTCGGACCCTGGCTGGTGACACCAGTCGGCGATAGAAACCGAATGACAACAAACGCAAGGCCATGCAGCCGGCTGCCACAAGCCGGCAGGTGGCAATAGTAGAGGACCAGTAGCCGGAAGGGCCACCTCCACCCAAGCATCAGAAGGGCGGCGAGCCCAATTGGTTACCTGCCTTCTCGTACGAGCAAACTCTTGACGCACCTTGCAAGTTCCATAGTGGCGCAAAGACGTCCAACCACACCACTCGGAAGTGCCATTGGCTCACCCAAATCGCCAAGGGACATGGACTCCTGCCTCCTCCGCCTGCCGGCCCGCCGCCTCCTCCACCCCAGCAGCCGGCGGTTCAACCAGCCGGTGCCATACAAGATGAGTATCCTGAGGAGCATGGAGCCTATGTCGTGTGCACCAGTGTGGCAGACGACAGGCGCAGCAGACGGCGACAGCAACAAGAAGTACATGCGGTGGCGTCAGAGACCCCAGAGTTCATGCATTGGTCTGAGAAGCCTATCGGTTGGAGCAGGGCTGACCACCCGGAGGTGATGCCCTCTCCTGGCTCTTATGCCTTGGTCTTAGATGCCACCTTCGCCACAGAGAGGCGGGCTGCTCGTTTCTCCCGAGTTCTGATAGATGGCGGCAGCAACATCAACATCCTGTACCGTGACACTATGGAGAAGTTGGGAATCAAGCAGAAGCAGCTTCACACCAGTCCGACTATATTCCATGGCATAGTTCCTGGCCTTTCCTGCTCACCAATCGGCAAGACCCAGATTGACGTTCCCTTCGAAGACAAGATCACTTCCACCGAGAGCCAGTCTGGTTTGAGGTGGTGGACCTTGAGAGCCCCTACCATGCGCTACTTGGCCGGCCTGCTCTCGCCAAGTTCATGGCGGTCCCCCACTATGCTTACCTCAAGATGAAGATGCCAAGTACCAAGGGAATCCTAACTATAGTCGGAGACTACAAGAAGTCATCCGCCTGCGCTGCAGACAGCAGCCGGCTGGCCGAGTCCCTTGTGATGGCAGCTGAAAAGCAGCTCCTTGACCGGGTTGTGGCGATGGCAGGCAAGCAGCCGGAAATTTCTCCCATCCCTAAGGAGTCGGAAGTTGAGAGCTCGTTCAAGCCGGAAAAGGAAACAAAGAAGATACCTTTGGACCCGGAGCACCCGGAGAGGCATGCTATCATAGGTGCAAACCTTGACAGCAAATAGGAAACCTTGACCGGGTGTTCCGACAGATTTCGCTGAGCACAAACTACATGTCCAACCTGACGCCAAGCCGGTCAGGCAGCCCTTGCGCCGCCTGTCGGAAGAAAAGAGAAGAGTTGTTAGAGAAGAAATAGCCCGGCTTCTGGCAGTCGGCTTCATCATGGAAGTATTTTTCCCAGAGTGGTTGGTGAACCCAGGTCCTGTGCTGAGGAAGAATAAGGAGTGGCGCATGTGTATTGATTATACCAGCCTCAATAAAGCTTGCCCCAAAGATCCCTTTGCTTTGCCAAGAATTGACCAAGTGATAGACTCCACATCCGGATGCGAGTTGTTGAGTTTTCTGGATGCATACTCAAGGTATCATCAGATCAAGCTAAACCCGGCCGACAGGCTGAAGACCGCCTTCGTCACGCCATTCGGAGCCTTCTACTACTTGACCATGACGTTCGTCTTGAGAAATGTCGGTGCCACGTTTCAGCATTGCATGTAGAAGTGTCTCCTCAAGCAACTCGGCAGAAACACCCATGTTTACGTGGACGACGTAGTGGTGAAGATGGAGAAGCGTGGTATGCTGCTAGAAGACCTCAAGAAGGCGTTTGAGAACTTGCGTCGATTTCAAATCAAGCTCAACCCGGAGAAAGGTATCTTCGGAGTACCAGCCGGCCATCTTCTCGGTTTCCTGGTCTCAGAGCGCGACATAGAGTGCAACCCCGTGAAGATCAAGGCCATCGAGAAGATGGAGGTGCCCACCCGACTGCTAGACGTGCAGAAGTTCACCGGTTGCCTGGCATCCATCAGCCGTTTCATCAGTCGGCTGGGCGAGAAGGCTCTTCCCCTATACCAGCTCATGAAGAAGACCACTTTTTTCGTGTGGAACAACAAGGCGGACAAAGCTTTTCTCCATCTCAAGAAGATGTTGACCACTCCTCCTATCCTGGCGGCTCTGACTGATAAGGAGCCCATGCTCCTCTACATCGCCGCTACCAGTTGGGTGATCAAAATAGTCATAGTGGTGGAGCAGAAGGAGGAGGGCAGAGCACTACCAGTCCGGAGGCCGATGTATTACCTAAGTGAAGTGTTGTCTACGTCCAAGCAGAACTACCCCCACTATCATAAGATGTGCTATGGTGTGCACTTTGCCGCCAAAAAGCTGAAGCCTTACTTTCAAGAGCACCCAATTAATGTTGTCTGCACTGCTCCGCTTGCTGAGATCATTGGAAGCCAAGATGATTCAGGTCGAGTGGCCAAATTGGCCATAGATCTGCCCCCCTACACCATCCACTACTAGCCTCACACCGCCATCAAGTCACAAGCACTAGCCAACTTCCTCGTCGACTGAGCCGAGACCCAGTACCTGCCGCCAGTGCCAGACTCCACCCATTGGTGGATGCACTTTGATGGTTCAAAGATGCGCACCGGTTTGGGAGCCACATCGTCTCACCTCTCCCAAAGGCGACAAGCTCAGATATGTAATGCAAATTCACTTTGCTGCCTCCAACAAAGTAGCTGAATACGAAGCACTCATACACGGGCTCCGGCTTGCCAAGGAACTCGGCATTCGCCGGATCCTGTGCTATGGTGACTCCGACTTGGTGGTCCAGCAGTCGTCGGGCGACTGGGACACCAAGGATGCAAATATGGCAAGCTACCGCTTCCTCGTGCAACAACTCAGTGGATACTTCAAAGGGTGCGAGTTCCTCCATGTGCCAAGAAATGATAATGAGCAAGAAGATGCCTTGGCACGGATCGGCTCCACCCGGCAAGCCATACCAGCCGGCGTTGCCCTACAATGCCTCCTCAAGCCGTCTGTCAAGCCGTCGCCAGAATCAGACTCCATCTTCATGTCGTCCCCTCCTGAAGCAGTCGGATCTGACTTGAGGACCCCAGCAGCCGGCGCGGGGACTTTGGCAGGCAGATCGGGGACTGTAGCAGTCGCACCCGGCCCGGGAACTTCAGAACCCGACCCGGGGACTGCAGCAGTCGGCCCGGAGATTTCTCTGACTAAGCAAGCGGCAGCCGACTCCAACCCGCCGCCTCCTGGCCCAACCGCCCTTGTGCAAATTGTAGTCGTGACAGTTGAAGAAATAGCAGCACCTTCATGGGCTCAGCCCATCCTCAAGTTTCGGGTGAACAAAGAGCTGCCGACTGATGAGATCTCGGCCTCACAAGTGCAATGATGGGCAGCAGCATACACCATCGTCAACAGAGAACTAGTGAGGCGCAGTGTCACTGGTGTGTACCAGCGCTGCGTAGAGTCGGAACAGGGCCAAGCAATCCTCAAAGATATCCACCAAGGCCAATGTGGTCACCACGCGGCTTCAAGATCACTTGTTGCCAAAGCTTTCCGCCATGGTTTCTTCTGGCTGACTACTCTAGAAGACGCCAAAGACTTGGTCCAGGAGTGTAAGGGGTGCCAGAAGTTCCGCTCCAAGCCACATCTACCGGCTTCTGCACTCAAGACCATTCCCATTGCCTGGCCCTTTGCTGTCTGGGGGCTGGACATGGTGGGGCCATTCAAGACGGCCCGCGGCGGCATGACTCATTTGCTTGTCACTATGGACAAGTTCACCAAGTGGATAGAAGCAAAGCCAATCAAGAAGTTGAGTGGGCCGGCTGCTGTGACTTTCATCGTCGACATCACCACTCGGTATGGCATAACACACAGCATCATCACCGACAACGACACAAACTTTGCCAAAGGAGCCTTGGCTCGTTTTTGCGCGACACATGGCATCTGACTGGACTTAGCGTCCGTTGCCCATCCGTAGTCAAACGGCCAAGTGGAGCGAGCAAACTGCCTCATTTTGTCCGGCACCAAGCCCCGACTGGTTGAGCCTCTAGAACGTTCGGCCGGCTGCTGGCTCGATGAACTGCCAGTCGTCCTCTGGAGCATACGCACAACTCCGAACAAGTCAACCGGCTTCATGCCTTTCTTCCTCGTCTACGGTGCTAAAGCCGTCATCCCAACAGATATAGAATTTGACTCCCCTCGAGTCACCATGTACACCGAGGAGGAGGCCAAAGAAGCATGAGAAGACGGCGTCGATCTGCTGGAAGAGAGCCGGTTGTTGGCACTCAGTGGGTCTGCCATCTACCAGCAGAATCTACGCTGATACTACAATCGGAAGGTCAAGCCAAGATCCTTCCAGGAGGGAGACCTTGTGCTCCGGCTGATACAGTGAACAGCCGGCCAGCACAAGCTCTCGGCACCTTGGGAAAGCCCTTTCATCATCACCAAAGTGTTGGGCAACGGTTCCTACTACTTGATCAATGCTCAAAAGCCCAGAGCACGCAAGAGAGATGACTCCGGCAAGGAGATGGAGAGGCCGTGGAACGCAAACCTCCTCCGAAGATTTTACAGCTAATGCAAAAAAATAAAGGCGACGGCCTAGGGAGCAACAGAGGGGTCCGGCTGGACGGCGGAGTCGGTAGCACCGGTTGGTGGAACGGACGGTTGGACGGCAGAGTCGGTAGCGCCGGTTGGTGGAGCAGACGGCTGGTCGATCTCCGCCTGGTCGCCTCCAGCAGCTGTCGGCATGCTGGAGCGCGGATCGTTGCTCGAGGTGCGGTCAAGCTGAGGATGGTTGTCCGCTCTGGCCTCTAGCGCGTCTTCTTCGCTTTCCTCGCCCTCCTTGTCCTCTTCCTCGTCGCTGGAGTCGATCACTTCATCCGAGTCCTCGCCATCCTCCGGGTTCAGCCCAAACCACTCTAGTGGCGCCTCGGCGCCATTATCAACCAGCTCCGGGATGAAGACGCTGGTGTTGGTGTAGTCAGCGATCGCCGCCGCCCGCTTGAAAAGATCATCCTCCACCGCCACCAACTCCTCCTGCGCCTCCAGCCAAAACATGGTCAACTGGGCTAGATCTAGCCCAGGGTACCACGCCTTGACAAACTCCAAAGCTCGACGCGCTCCAGCCCGGGCCGAGGAACCCTTCAAAGCCTCCAGGCGGCCGGCCGCCACCTCCAGCCAGTCGGTAGTCCGACTGAGAGTACGCGGAGCCGGCATGCCTAACCAGAGGGCGGAGACCGCCTGGGCCCCAACGCGTTGAAGATGGCGCAGCATCCGATGAGCCGGCCGAAGGCGGGCCTGGATGTTGAGAAGCTGCTCGCTAAGGGTCCGGGGGGCATCGGCAGCAATCTGCATGCCTTCTGCCCTCCGCTCCTCGCGATAAGCCTCAATGGCCTAGTTCGCGGCAACAGAGTGGCCTGGGAAGAAGTCTTCTCGAGTGGAGAGCAAGGAAGCCAGAGGTTAGAAGCTAGCAGTTGGCCTGAACGGAGGCCGGCTGCTTAGAGAAAGAAAAAAGAAGAAGCTTACCGTCGACCATGTCCTCAATATTGCCAAAGCCGGCGGTCACCAGCGCCTCTTTATTGTCCCAGGCGGAGCGTTCGGCTACAAACTTAGCGAGGAGGTTGATATCTTTCGCCTCCGCCTCCTTCTGAGCCGTCTGGAGAAGCTCCGCCTGCTCCGCCAGTTGCATGACCAGCCGGTCATGCTCCTAGGCCAGCTTGCTGCACTCTGCCTCCTTGGCGTGCAGCATGGTGTTGGCTTCGCCCAGCTGCTGCTGCAGGGCGGCATTGGCCTCTACAAAGAAAGAGGAAGAAAAATACGTCAACAGTCAACAAGGAATGAATGCAGTTGTCGGGGAGATCTGGCCCGACTGCTCAACAGTTGGCCCGAATCTCGGGGACTACAGCCCGCGGGTGCACTATCGCGCCCCGCAAAGAAAGAAATCATCAACGGTCAACAGAAGAAATGAAGTTGCCGAGGAGATCCAGCCCGACTGCTCAGCAGTCGGCCCTAATCTTGGGGACTACAGCCCGCGGGTGCGCCAGCGCACCCCCACAGAGAAAGAAGCGAAAAACTTACTCCGGCTCTCTGACAAGTTGGCGGTCTGGCTCTCCAGCTCCCGGATGCTAGAGTTGAAGGTGGCCGCGCGAAGGTTATGATAATCCTGCAATAGGAATATCAGACGAAGTCAGCACTCGGAGCTTGCGAATTAAAGTTCCGAGTCGCCTGCGCAGCAGCTAGCCCGAAACTTGGGGACTACACCCAGTGGGTGCGCTAGCGCGCCCGCACCGAGAAATAAAAAGACTAAAGACAAAGAAGCAAGAAACACACCCGGATGGCTGCTCGCGAGTCCAGGAACGCCTTGTTGCACCACTTGAGAGAGTCAGCTTCAGCTCGGAGCTTGGCCTGGACGTCAAGGGCTGTCTGGTTCAAGGCTCCCGTCCTGCCTCCACGCACCCAGCCGGAGGGAGCGGCGCTGGTCGCCTCGGTATCTTGGACCGACGAGCTCGCGGCGCCGGTTTCCAGCGGTCGCGGTGCTGAGACCGCCTTCACGAGGCGACGGCGCACGGGTGTACGGGCATCAAGAGTTGGGCCCATCACCACCCCGTTCCCGGCTGGTGGCGCCGGCAGGGGGGCGGCTGCTTTTCTCGTGCCCCACTAGATGGCGGTGGCTGAGGCACGACCACGTCCGGCATGGCGACATCGCCGCGTTCCCTATCCATGGTCGGGTGCTCGTCGCCGGCTCCCCTAGTCGATGCCACAAAACTCTGGTACAGGCGGAGTGGAGTTCAGGGGAGCGACGAGCAGCGGCTCCTGGTGGCGCGCGGCTTCTGCGAGTCATTCCTTCGCCGCGGCATCAGCCTCTGCCTCCACCAGCTTCTTCAGCGTGGCAACCTCCGCCTTGTCATCCTCCGCCTTCTCCAGGCGGGCGGCTTCCTGCTCCTCACGCACCTCCCACGCGTTTCGCTCTGCACTTCCCGGGGGTCGGCGGCTGGATCGATTCACCGGGTGGTGGTTGAGGTCTCCGCTGACCTAATGACAGAGGCGGCGGTCGACTTCTCGAGGGAGAGTGGGGCCCTGAGCCAAGAAAAATAAAGCAAAGAAATTTTAGGCCGGATCGGCAAGAAAGGGAAAGCATAAGGGAAAATACTTACATCGACACCATGGGTTCTAGAACTTGGCCACCTTTGCCGCGGCCTCCTTCCGCCTGGTCGCGGCGTCCGGGTTCTTGGGCTTCTTCGGCACGCTGCTGAAAAGGGCGGCACCCTGTTTTCGCTTGCGCTTGCCGCCTCTAGCAGACGGCTCGGTGGAGGGGTCTGCTCCTGCGTTGGAAGCGCCCCGTGCGGGGCGCAGCTTGTCTTCCTCATCATCATCGTCAGGCCAAGTCTTGTTGCCGTCCCCTTCTTCGGAGCCGCCTGATCCATCGCTGCTGCCTATGGCGTCGTCCTCCAAGGCGGCCGCCCCCAAGTTGGGGTCGTCCACATCGCTCACCTCCCGGTCCGGCTGGTAGTTTCCACCCGGCCCCACAATGGCGGCCGTCACTGGATACATGTAGATCTACATCCCAAAGAATGACCACTCAAGACCAAAACCAAGACCGAGGCAAGTACTAAAGAGGAAAAGCTAAGAGACTTACAGCAGGCGGCGGGTTGTCGTGGGAGTATGGCCGCTTGCCGAACTGCCAGGACTTCTCTGGCACCTTGAGGTCGGTGATCTGGTTCACCATCCGGGTCACCTCGGCAGTCGGCATGTCCCTCATGCACATCCGGCTCGGGTCGCGGTGCCCTCTCATCCGACAGATCAGATGGGGCCGGCCTTGGAGTGGGAGAACTCGACGCTCGATGAATGTGATCAGCAAGTCAGACGCCACGAGACCCTCCGCCTCCTTCAACACTCGGAGCCGGTTGATGGCGGTGGCTGTGTCGTCCGACATGGGATTCGTCTTATAGCCCCAGTTGGCCCGAGGCTCGGCCGAGGGGCGGCCTCATAAGGTGGCAAGTTGATGAAGTCGACTATCGGATCGACGTTCTCCATATAGAAGTAGGATTGCTACCACAGTTTCACCGACTATGAAAGCTTGATGATGGGGAAGGCATTCTTCACCGACAACAGGCGCCCGGCGACGAAAGCACCACACTGGGCCGACTTCTCCTTGGCGGAGGTACCCAGTTTGGTGTAGAAGAAATCTCCCCATAGCTCGATGGTGGGGAGGATGCCGAGGTAACCCTCGCACGCCGTGACAAAGGCGGATAGCAGCATCACGGTGTTGGGCGTCAGATGGTGCGGCTGGAGGTGGTAGAACTCCATGAAAGAGCAGAAGAATCCGCTCGCCAACAGGCCGAAGCCGTGGAGGAAATGCGAGCGAAAGACGACCTGCTCGTTCCCCTGCGGCACCAGCGAGATCTCCTCCTGCGGCGGCACCCACATCTTGACGAAGGCCGCGTTGGGCATTCGACGCGTGGCCCGAAGGAAGGGGAGGTGGTCCTCGATCACCACCGAGTCATCCCAGTCCCCTTCCTTCTCGCGCGCCATGGTGTCCGAGCGGGGCTGCGTGGGAAGCTTCGGGCGAAGAAGCTCAACAACGGCGAGCTGTGGCGGCGCTACGGCGGGGTGCGGAGACACAGCGGTAGCAGAGAAAGAAGAAGGAAAGAATGGGGAGGAGGGCGCGAGTGCTCCGCCACTCCCCTTCCTCCCCCTACTTATAGCCCTCGGGTTGCGAAGCCGAGGGGGCGGGACGTGGGATCGTGGGATTAACTGCGCACACGACCCCACGACCTCCCGATTACTATGCAGAGTTACTGTGCAGTAACTCCCCTGGGAATCGCAACCGCCCGCCTCGGCCGCAGCAGATCCGCCCGTGTGCCGAGGCCTGGTGGTGGCGGGCCCGGCCTGCTGTCACGTCCCATCAAGAGCGTGGGTCGGCAGGCTGGAAGGGCTGACGTGCGCCGCATGGCCAACCTGCGGCCGACGGCAGGCCTAGGAAGCTTAGTAGGCACACCGCCTGGTTCCCGCCTTGGTGTTCCTTAATCGACTAGCGAACTCGCCTTGTCAAAATCGGCTCTCGGCAGCCGGTGCGTCAAGAGGCGGACCGAGCATTTGGCCAGAGCACGACAAGGAAGGAAACTGCTGAGGCTTCTCGGCTTGTTAGCCGCGACGCCTCTCCAGCTTCGGGGACTACTGTTGGAGTAATGGGCCATGGGTAGCCTAACCCGAGTCCCTGAACCTTTCACGACTTTGGGATGGCTGCACCGCACGAGACTCCAGAATGAAGCGCCGCCTTCTGGTGGCCGGCTGGCTCAATGGCCGGCTACCAGAAGACGGCCAAGTACCAGCAGACGGCACCAAGACGGGCCGACTCCTAGCCGGCGACCTCTGGAGAGGCCAGCCCCTGACGCCCTCAGAGTCTGTGGCCCTCATCAAGAGGACAAGACAGGGTGAGACTATAGTGAAGCCCGTCACCCCCCAATCCTTGGTTTGGCGTGGCCACAGTGCCCCGTATAGGCAGAGATCTCCGCACGGCGCGGCACTATTGCCACTCTACCACTGACGTCACCCCTGCCAAGTGGGGCCTGCTCCCACGACGGCCTGTCGGTACGGCTTGCCGATGGCAGGCCCTACCAAGCAGCGAGGGCCGGGAGGGCGGCAAGTGCCGTGGTTCTAAGTCTGACAGTAGTGTAGGGGGGTACTAAGGGAGAGGCAAGATCCTAGCTATGGAGTAGTTGTACACGCAAGAGCTTTACGAGTTCAGGCCCTTCTCAGAGGAAGTAATAGCCCTACGTCTCGGAGCCCGGAGGCGGTCGACTGGATTATATGCGTATGAGTTACAGGGGTGCGAACCCTTTACACTGAGGAGGGGGGTGGCTTATATAGAGTTCGCCAGACCCCTCCAGCCCTCAGTTATGCAGGGTTTAAAGTACATTAAGACCGGGGGTTATTGGTAACGCCCACATAAAGTGATATGAAGACCATAAAGGCTACTTAATGACAGACCGTTGCATGCAGAGTGAATTTAGATCTCCTGGCCGTCGAGTGTTTATCTTCATGTTTGAGTGGTTATCTTCATGGTCGAGTGTCCTCGAATCTATCGAGTGTAACACCTCTAGGTCGTCTGACAGGTGGTTTCTTCTAGAGATGTCCTTGGGTAGGGTAGTTTGGACAGGTCCATGACCCTACCCTAGGTACATAGCTTCATCATTAGCCCCCGAATGGATCGATGTTTGAGTGGGGAAGGAGTTGAAAATTCTTCCAACCCATTTCTTGTGCTATGAATATGTCTTGTCTAGGATCAATGAACTTTAGGTGACAACATCAACTTCTTTTTCAGTCGCCTTGATCCATTCTTTGTATCTGTCGAGTGAAGTTTTCACTTGGAGAGCTCTGGGTGACAGAGTGGAGGAGATGTTCTGCCTGACGAGCTGTTGTGCAAGCCGCGGATTTTGTGGGATTCGAATTTTGGGAAGCGTGCGGGACGGGGCGTAGCCGCAGCAATCAAACGAGATAAGGCAGGGACGCCTCAATCTCCGTGCCACCTTTTGCGCCACGTATCGCGCACCGACTGTTGCGGGATTTGACAGGATCGTCAGGGCCTACATGTCAGCCACTCGGAAGCAGCCTTATATAAAGCGCCGGACGGGGGTTTTTCAACAGTGCGTCCTCATTCCCCCCTCTTCTCCAAATTTCTCCGCCGCGTTCGCTTCTGCCTCAGTGTCACTGCTCCGTGCGTGCTGCGCCGGCAACGATGGTGAAGGAGAAGACGGCGGCCCTGGAGCGGGCGAAGAAAGCAACGGCGAAGGCGAAGGGGAGCGGAACCAGTTGGAGTGGCTCTTCATCGAGGATCGGCCTGCCGCCGGGCTGGATCCAGGGCGACTGGATCCACTCAACAATTAGTCAGGCGGATCTCGACGACCTGGCTGACGGAGGGCTGATCCCCCATGGATCGGCGCGGCTCCCGGGGAGGAAGTGAGAGCCGCAGCCTCAGGAGGGTGAGTGCGTTCTTCTGGCCACCCACGTCGACCGTGGGTTTTCTCTGCCGCCCCACCCTTTCTTTCGGGGGTTTCTGAATTTCTTTGGGGCACAACTCCACCACTTCACACCCAACACCATGGTGTACCTCGCCGCCTATGTGTCTTTGTGCGAGTGCTTCTTGGGTTGCCGGCCTCACTGGGGTCTCTTTAAGCACATCTTCACCTGTCGCTCCCAGACGGTGAAGAAGGCAAATCCGAGTGACGAGAGGACTCGTGTGATTCAGATGTGTGGGGGCCTTGGGATCCAGTTGAGAGGGAAACGTTCTTTTCCGACCATGGTTTTGCCCGACTCCGTTCGTGGGTGGCAGTCGACTTGATTTTACTACAAGGACCAGCCGACGCCAGGGCAGTCGACCGGGTTCCCTCTCTTTTCCATGGAATGAGTGAGGAAGCCCTCCTCTTTGAAGGTGAAACCGGAGGAGAAGGCGCAGGTGAGGGTGATGGTCGAGCGTGTCGTGCAGCTCATCCGCGATGGGGTGACTGTTATGGACCTCCTGGAGGTCTTCCTCCGGCGGTGCATCCAGCCGCTCCAATTTCAAGATCATCCTATGTGGATGTATTCTAGAACTGAGGACACTAGTCGGATCCACCCGGAGGAGATCGACGATGCCACGCTGGAGGGGTGGATGGGAAGCATTACGGGGAACAAGGACAACCCCCGAGGAGCCAGGAGGGTCGTTCCACTCGACCAATCATATGAAGTTGACAAGGTCCAATTCTACATTTCTGACTGCGATTCTGTTTTTTCCATTCTGTCTGCTTGAAATCAACAGACTGACTTTTGTCTTGTTTGCTGTCTTCTAGGCCACGACTGAAATGTACTCGATGCCCAATGGGGTGCAGGAACAAGCCGAGGAGGGAGAGGCGAGTGGAGGTGAAAGTGAAGAGGAGGAGTGGCAATCTGATGGCGAGGGGGAAGAAGATGAAGACGGCTCCATCGAGGAGGAGGAGGAAATGGAAGTCAATCCTCCTCGCACGGAAAGGCGATCCAAGCTCGCCCACGACCCCGCGAGGGAGCACGGCAAAGCGGTTGCGGCTGTTGTGCCGTCGACAAAGCGCCCTCGGACGGCCTCTCCGGCACCGACTGAAAAAGCGCCGAAGCATCCGCGGGCGGAGTCATCAAAGCCACTGAAGGCCTTGCCCAAGATGAAAATGGCCATTACCACCATCTCCGGGTAACAGTAGGATTTGTGTTTCCTTGTTCAGCTCGAGCGAACTTCCGCTCGACTCATCGACTAACCGACTGGTTTTTGAAATCTGCAGTGCTGCTACCTCCGAGACCTCCGCCAAGGACGGCGACCAAGAAATGGAAGACATTGTCACCTCCAACCCTGGTACGTTCTCTTGTAGTTTTTGCTTTTGGTCGATTGGATCTTCGTTTCCAACTCTGGATTTATCTTGCAGCTCCTCGTCACGTCACTGATCTCCGTGATGACGATGACGAGGTGCCCCTGAGGGCGAGCAAGAATAGACAGGCTATGGCTGGTAAGGCCACTCAGACTGCATCAGCACCTGAGGTACTGGTTCAAGAAGGTGGCGACATCACTCAGCATTCTGTGACCTTCGCTGTGCCGCTAACGAGTGCCCGTCCTTTGTCGTCGACTGCTGAACCGACCTCCCTTTTCGCCACACACCACGTCCCAGAGGACCAGGCGGGCGCAGCTAAGGAGGCTATACGCCAGGCGGGGATTATGATGGAGCAGGTGAAGGCGATCCGGGAAGCCAGCCAAGCGGCTTATGATGCAAGCTCAGCCCTTCAGAGGAATGTCCAGGTCAGTTGGTAACCGCCGGTTCTGTTAGGATATGTTATCTGAAGATTTTCTTTCCAAAAAAAATCTTTGTGTCTGTACACCCACTGGGTGTGTCGATTGGGTTTCTAGACTGGTGGGGGCACGCTGAGTGCACCCACTGGGTGTAGTCCCCGAGACTATGGTGGACTGCTGGCAGTCGACTGTAGTCTTTGTAGTTGAAATTTCTTCACTCGGTCTGGTCGGACCATGTCGAGTGGAACATTAGGACCTGTGGGGGCACGCTGAGTGCACCCACTGGGTGTAGTCCTCGAGACTATGGTGGACTGCTGGCAGTCGACTGTAGTCTGAAGAACTCTCTCTTTCCCCCCTTTTTTTGTAGATTATGATGAGACCATAATCTCTTTGTTCCTTTCGGTCGACTGATCGGATCGAGTCGGTATAACTAGTGGGGCCACGCTGAGTGCACCCACTGGGTGTAGTCCCCGAGGCTACTGTTGAATATTTTGATTCAACTGTAGTCTTAGAAATGTTACTGTTTTTCTCTTAGTCACTTGGAAGCAACCTCTCTTTGATATCTGTCGACCAACTCTTTGCAGCAATCTTGCGAGCTCGTGACCCGTTATACTGAGCTGGAAAAGAAACATATCCAGCTCGACCTTGACTTGAAACTTGTTCAGGAGAACTTTCAGAAGGCGAAGGATGAGGCAAAAGGTACGATTGGTGAGAACTCGACGACTGTTTCCATCCTTCTGCACATTACTGATTCTGACCTCCTTGTCATTTTGCAGAAAAAACGAAGGAGGCTCTGAAGAAGAAGGACAAGGAACTTGCTGAAGCGCAGAAGGTGGCTCTGGACAAAACGAAGCTTGCGGAAGAGAAGCTGGCTTCAGTCGGCAAACTTGAAGAAGAGAACATCAACCTGAAAGCTGCTCTCGACGCGGCTAACAAGGAAGTCAGCCGTCTGAAGAACGACAAGATTGCTCTGAGTGACAAGGCTAGTGAACTGGTGGGGAAGAAGAATGATCTGGAAGTTTATCTGGGAGGGCTCGCCAAGAAGTTGTTCCTCATGCTTGAAGGTAACCTTTCTCACTCGACTGACTTGTCGTCGTTGATTCGTTGCGGAACTGCTTGTTTATGTTTGACTTGTGTGTACAGAATTTTGCCAAAATTTCGAGGAGGAGACCAGTCGAGTGGAGACAGGCCTGGATCCCATCAACTCTCCTGTGAAGGATGACGCTGCCATGAACATGCTCCGACTAGATTCACGAGTCGCTGGTGTGGTTGACTTTCTTGCCTGACTGAACGTTGTGGTGTCGCGAATCAACATGACACTCTGGCCAGGGAAGACGCTTCAGAACGACCTCGAGTCTTTGGTGACTCAACTGAATGAAGTCCCAAGCCGAGTGCAAGAATGGAAGAAGTCTTCTGCCAGGTGCGGTGCTGATGTAGGTCTGTCTTTAGTCCGTGTTCACTGCAAAGATGCACGAGAGGAAAAGCTGGCATCCCTCAAGGTGGCCAATACCAAGAAGCATGACTTCCGATCCTTCATGGAGACATTCATTGCTACTGCCACTCGGATTGCTAATGGAATTGACCTGGACGAGTTTGTCGCGCCTTCTAGTCCTCCACTGGAGGAGTAAAAAACTTCTATGCTTGATGCCTTAAATTTTCCTTGGAATGCCGAGTGGTTTTTGTAACCGATAAACTTTAACAGGCTCGATGCCTGAGCACTTCTCGATACGTATGATGCTATCTGAACTTGGGTTTGTGGTTGAATATGTTTGCATTTGTCTTCGAACGAACATTGTTCTTCACTCGGAATATATTTTTGTGCTTGGGACGTGCTCTTGCAGGTTGGAGCACAGATTTCAGTCGACTTGCGTCCTTGCAGCCCAGGATGAAGCGCACATTGTATTTGTACCGAAGCTCGAAGGAGAATGTAGTAGTCGACCTGCACATCGCCATCCTTGCAGAGCGCGCGTTGTGTTTGTGCTGAAGCCCGGAGGAGAAGGTAACAGTCGACCTGCACCTCGTCGTCCTTGCGGGTCGGAACGATTTTCATACTTAGGCGAGTGCTGGACTGCAGCTAAGCCTCCGAGTGTGAGGCAGACTCACCACTCGGTAGGATTTGAAACACTTAGGCGAGCACTGGGCTGCAGCTAAGCCTCCGAGTGAGAGGCAGATTCACCACTCGGTAGGATTTCAAATGCTTAGGCGAGTTCTGGACTGTAGCTAAGACCCCAAGTGAGAGGCAGACTCACCACTCGGTAGGATTTTAAACACTTAGGCGAGCACTGGACTGCAGCTAAGCCTCCGAGTGAGAGACAGACTCACCACTCGGTAGGATTTCAAATACTTAGGCGAGTACTGGACCGCAGCTAAGCCCCCGAGTGAG
>NC_041381.1:557843783-557868631 GCF_002162155.2 Triticum dicoccoides
CTCGGTAGGATTTTTATTGCTTCTCATTGTGTTTGTGTCATAACTCGAAGGAGAAGGTAGCAGTCAACCTGCACCTTGTCGTCCTTGCGGATCGGAATGAATTTCACACTTAGGCGAGTACTGGACTGCAGCTAAGCCCCCAAGTGGGAGGTTTGCTCTCCACTCGGTAGGATTTTTAAACACTTAGGCGAGTACTGGACTGCAGTTAAGCCCCCAAGTGGGAGGTTTGCTCTCCACTCGGTAGGATTTCAAACACTTAGGTGAGTACTGGACTGCAGCTAAGCCCCCGAGTGGGAGGTTTGCTCTTCACTCGGTATGATTTCAAACACTTAGGCAAAACGGATTCGCAGCTAAGCCCCCAAGTGGGAGGTTTGCTCTTCACTCGGTAGGTTTTCAAACACTTAGGCGAAACGGATTCGCAGCTAAGTCTCTGAGTGAGAGGCTTGCTCGTCACTCGGCAGGAAATTTTTTTACAAACTTAGGCGAAATGGATTTGCAGCTAAGCCACCCACTGGGGGATTTCTTACATAAGCAAAAGCAGCAACAATTAATGGGAAAATTATAACACTTTTGTCTTTGATAGATAAACTACAGGAATACTTTTATTACATCTCATCCGAGTGAGTACTTAAGTGTAAAAGGGGCGGAGCAGATCCGCATTCCAAGCTCGTGGCTCGTTAATCTAGCGATCGATGTTGTAAAGACGGTATGCTCCATTGTGGAGAACTTTGGTGACGATGAAGGGGCCTTCCCAAGTAGGGGCGATTTTGTGTGGCTTCTGTTGGTCCACTCGGAGGACCAAGTCTCCTTCTTGGAAGGCTCGGCTCTTCACATTTCTGGCATAGAATCGACGCAAGTCTTGCTGATAGATGGTCGATCGGATCATGGCCATCTCTCTTTCTTCTTCCAGAAGGTCGACTGCGTCCTGCCGGGCTTGCTCTGCTTCAACATCAGAGTCGAGCTCGACTCGCGGTGCATTGTGAAGCAGGTCACTTGGCAGAACCGCTTCAGCTCCATAGACCAGAAAGAATGGAGTTCTCCCAGTCGACCGAGTTGGGGTAGTCCTCAATCCCCAAAGAACTGATGGAAGTTCGTCAACCCACGCGCCTGTTGCGTGCTTGAGATCACGCATCAACCGGGGTTTCAGTCCTTTGAGAATTAGGTTGTTTGCTCTTTCTGCTTGTCCATTCGATTGGGGGTGGGCGACTGAAGCGTAGTCGACTCGTGTGCCTTGAGAAGCGCAGAAGGCTTTGAATTGATCAGAATCGAAGTTTGACCCATTATCGGTGATGATGCTATGCGGAACTCCATATTTGAATATCAATTCTCTAATGAAGCTCATGGCAGTGCCAGCATCAAGATTTTTAATAGGCTTGGCTTCGATCCACTTGGTGAACTTGTCGACTGCCACCAGTAAGCCGCTCTTGCCAGTTCTCAGTGGCCCAACCATATCTAACCCCCAAACGGCGAAAGGCCAGACGATTGGAATGGTCTTCAGGGTTGAGGTGGGCTTGTGCGACATATTGGAGTAGAACTGACATCCTTCACACTTGTCAACTATCTCCTTTGCCATTTCATTTGCTCTGGGCCAGTAAAAACCTGCTCGGTATGCTTTAGCCACGATAGTCTGAGAGGACGCATGATGGCCACAGGTCCCCGAGTGGATGTCGTTGAGAATTATCTGACCCTCTTCCGGCGTTATGCATTTCTGACTGGCTCCAGTCGTGCTTTCTCTGTACAACTGTCCCTTCATGATAGTAAAGGCCTTGGATCGACGGACGTTGTGTCGAGCATCTTCTTCATTCTCTGGAAGCTCTTTCCTTAGGATATATGCGATGTAAGGCACTGTCCAGTCAGGAGTGATAACCAAAACTTCCATGATCAGGTCGACCACGGCTGGAACCTCGACTTCAGTCGGATCTGTGGCACTTTTCGGCTGCGGGGCTGCTTCAGTGAAAGGGTCCTCTTGAACCGACGGCGCGTGGATATGCTCCAAAAACACACCACTGGGAATGGCTTGTCTCTTGGAACCTATCTTTGCCAAATCATCAGCTGCTTGATTCTTCAGTCAGGGTATATGGTGAAGCTCTAACCCCTCGAATTTCTTCTCCAGCTTTCTTACTGCATTGCAGTAACCAGTCATAGCTGGGCTTCTGACGTCCCACTCCTTCATCACTTGGTTAACCACCAAATCTGAGTCGCCATAGACCATGAGGCGACGGACACCGAGTGAAATGGCCATACGCAACCCGTACAAAAGTGCTTCATATTCTGCTTCGTTGTTGGAGGAATCAAAGTGAATCTGGAGTACATATCTGAGTTTATCTCCTCGGGGGGAAACCAACACTACCCCAGCACTAGAACTATTCAGCATCTTAGAGCCATCAAAGAACATGGTCCAGTGCTCCGAGTGAACTTGAGTCGGCAGTTGCTGTTCAGTCCACTCGGCGAGGAAATCTGCTATTGCTTGGGACTTGATAGCTTTCTTTGCCTCAAATCTGATATCTAGGGGAAGGAGTTCAATCGCCCATTTTGCCACTCGACCAGTAGCATCTCTATTGTGCAGAATCTCTGACAATGGGGCGTCGCTGACGACTATAATGGTATGGTCAGAGAAGTAGTGAGCAACTTTCTTCGTGGTCATATAAATCCCATATATAAGCTTCTGATAATGAGGGTATCTTTGCTTCGATGGGGTCAGGACTTCAGAGATGTAATATACTGGGCGCTGAACTTTGAAGTCTTTCCCTTCTTCTTCCCGCTCGACCGTAAGTATTGTACTGACGACTTGTCCTGTGGCTGCAATGTAAAGCAGCAAAGGCTCTTTGCTGATCGGGGCAGCATGTTCCTTCAAACATTCTGACAAACACTCGGGAAAGATCTTCCCACGTGTAAATGTTGTTGGGTGTCAACTGATTCAACCATGCTCTGGCTGATCCCTCCAACATAAGAGGCAGATGTTTCATGGCCACCTCGTCATTTCCGCCGCCGATCTGGACAGCCACTCGGTAGTCTTGAAGCCAAGTATCATGCTTAGACTCACCATTGAACTTACTGACTCTAGTCGCCAACCTGAAGTTGGGGGGAATCACTGTGGCCCTGATGGTTCTGCTGAAACACTCTGGTCCTAAGACATGCACTCGGCTGCTGGTGGGTACATCTCTGTCGTGACCCTCTCTGTGAGCTCTGTTCCGGTCGACCAGACCTTGAACGATGGTGGACCTCGCATCAAAGCCTGGTTCCCTAGGGTAGACTGGAATCCTTCGCCCACCACTGTGCTGGCGTCTATCATCCTGCTGTCGAGGTGCGTAGGATCCACCCCTTGGAGGAGGGGTGGGCACTCGACGTCGATCATCGCGATCGAATCGGCGATCATACTGCTCACGGTTCTTGTAATGATCGTGCCGGTCTCCACGCCCCTCACGCCTCGGGGGCGATCTGGGGCTATGAGCCGACTGGACCGTATTCGCAGCAATGGATCTGCTGTAAATCCTGTTTCGCGACTGTGATATAGCAGAATTTTGATCTCCTGCTGCCCGGAGCAAATCTCTGATCTGCATCAAGCCTCTGCCAGCCTCTGACTGGGAAGGCTGAATTGATTCTGCTATACGGGCTGCAGATGCTAAATTCTGAATCGGAGTTCGATATACCTGAGTCAGTGGTGGAAAGAGCTGACGTCGACTGGAGTCCGGGACCCGTTGCCGTGCACGCTCGTCGAGTGCTCGCTGAAGGTTCTCGAGTCGAGTGCGCTCAGCCAAGTTGGCCAAGCGCGCGTCTTCTAAGGCGCGAGCCTCAGGGGTTTCTCCAACGATAGGAGTGTGAAGTGCATCCATGTCCCGGCGGCGAAGTTCTTCCCTCTGCAGCGAATTGAGGGACTCGGGGAGGTATTCCTCATGGGCGTGTGATTGATCGCCTCTGCCATCACCTCCCTCGGCGCTGGGAAAGCTAGGGGGACCATGTGGTCCATTGACCATCAGGACCTCCGCCGCCGGATCACTGCTGTCGCACTCGGATGCAGTCTCTGTGGAGCCAGTCGACAGGTCGAACAGGCCGTAGAAAGATTCATCGGGCTCGATTGCCGTGACTTGGGCGGTGGTCGACTGGCGAGCCACCGCGTGCCTCACCCACCGCTGAAGCCTCGACTGACTGGAGCGCTTGCATCGGCAGGAAGCAGGGAGGGAGGATGACACGAAAACCGGTCAATACTGGGTCGACGGTTGCCGTAGGAGGATGCCGCGGACGCACGCGCGAAAGTGCGTCGCTCCGTGGACTGGGAGCGCGTCAACATTGAGCGGAGCCTCCTGAAGTCAGGCAGAGTCGTTGGCGACGAACGTGAGCGCGCCGAGACGGATCTCACGGCCCTCAACCAAAACTCCGCCTGAAACCATGATGAAGGAGATCGGAAAAAATTGCAACTTCTCCAATAAGTCGCTAAGACACCTGCCCCACGGTGGGTGCCAACTGTCGGGGTTCTAAGTCTGACAGTAGTGTAGGGGGGTACTAAGGGAGAGGCAAGATCCTAGCTATGGAGTAGATGTACACACAAGAGTTTTACGAGTTCAGGCCCTTCTTGGAGGAAGTAACAACCCTACGTCTCAGAGCCCGGAGGCGGTCGACTGGATTATATGTGTATGAGTTACAGGGGCGTGAACCCTTTACACAGAGGAGGGGGTGGCTTATATAGAGTTCACCAGACCCCTCCAGCCCTCAGTTATGCAGGGTTTAAAGTACATTAAGACCGGGGGTTACTGGTAACACCCACATAAAGTGCTATGAAGACCATAAAGGCTACTTAATGACAGACCATTGCGTGCAAAGTGACTTTCGATCTCCTGGCCGTCGAGTGGTTATCTTCATGGTCGAGTGGTTATCTTCATGGTCGAGTGTCCTCGAATCTGTCGAGTGGAACACCTCTAGGTCGACTGACAGGTGGTTTCTTCTAGAGATGTCCTTGGGTAGGGTAGTTTGGACAGGTCCATGACCCTACCCTAGGTACATAGCTTCATCAGCAAGGCCCGGCCAGTCGGCTTCATGGGGATCCGGCTCCTGGTGGTCAGTCGGATCCTTCCTCGAGGCCCGTGCGCCATTAACCAGACTAGACACAGCAAGGCTACAGTGATCTCACACCAGGAAGCGGGATTGTAGCCATGCTTTTCCCTACCAAGCGTGCGTCATTAGAATCAAGGCTACAGTGATCAGCCACCAACCAGACCCGCCAGCGGTGGAGGCGGCCTGTTGGCTCCGTACTAGACCAGTCGACAGGGCCCACCAGGCGGCAGGCCCCAGCAGCCGGCGGAGAAGCCGGTGACTAGAGACACTGACACCCGGGTCCTACACCCGGCCAAGTTACCATTGTACCCCTGGGGGGTAGGCCTATATAAACCCCCTAGGGCACCCATGCAAAGGGTTCCCAACCTGATAGAACTAGACTTATACATAGAGGGAGAAGAGAGCTAGCCCTGCCTCCTTTTACCTCTAGCATACAGCTCAAGGAGCGCCATTGTACTCACTAGTACCTTAGTGATCATGCAGAGACCCTGTAGAGCAGGACTAGGGGTGTTATCTCCTAGGGCCCCGAACCTGGGTAAAGTGCGTCGGAGTTCGTGTCTACGCCTCATCCCGCTTCCAGGCACCGGTGATGTTCTACTCGCTCCCACCATGATAAGCCATCCCTTGGCATATGTCGCACCCAACCCCCGACACATAGGATTGGATTTGGTGGAAAGATGATTTGAGTGGAAAGAAACTTGGGGAAGGCTAGAGATCAAGATTCATATGGTTAGATTGGAATATCTTGGTCTCAACACATGAGTAGGTGGCTCTCTCTCAAAAAATGAGTAGTGGAAGTGTAGGCACGTTCTGATGGCTTCCCCCCGAATGAGGAGAGGGTGGAGGGGTATATATAGCCTCCACACGTAATCTAACCATTATACACAATATACCAAACTCGGTGGGAGCGAATCAGAAAACTCGGTCGGACCGAACCAGTACATAACGTGACCGTTAGGCAATTTCGGTGGGACCGACATGTCAACTCGGTGGACCGATATCATTAGGGTTAGGGCATAATGTAATCTCGGTTTGACCGATTACACAAACTCAGCTGGACAGACTTTGATAATAAGCTAACCATAGAGTTGGTCAGGAAAACTCAGTGGGACCAATTCGCTCATCTTGGTTAGACCAAAATGTTACAAAGGGAAATAGAGAGTTTGCAACCCCATCTCGGTGAGACCGAGATCCCTATCGGTGAGATCGAAGTGACTAGGGTTTCTGGCAGTGCCTATGTCAAATGAACTCGGTGGTGCCGGATGGATAAAATAGGTGGGGCCGAGTTTGACTTTTGGTTTGGGACATATGTGGATAGGAGAAAGTGGTTGAGGGCTTTGGAGCATATCACTAAGAATTTTGAGCAAGCAAGCCATTAAGAAACACCTCATCCCCTTTTAATAGTATTGGCTTTCCTATAGACTCAATCTGATCTTGGATCAATAAAAATAGAAAGTGTAGAGTCTTGGACTTTAGAGCTTCAGCCAATCTTTTGTCCTTAGCATTTTGAGGGGTCCACAATCTTAATCCATGCCATGCAAATCATTGAAGTTTCCTGAAATATTTATCTTGAAATGGCATTAGTTCAATGAGCTATATGTTGTTAATCATTATTGAGGGAGTCCTGGATTAGGGGGTGTCTAGATGACCAGACTATAACCTTTGGCCGGACTCCTAGACTATGAAGACACAAGATTGAAGACTTCGTCCCGTGTCTGGATGGGACTTTCCTTGGCGTGGAAGGCAAGCTTGGCGATACGGATATGTAGATCTCCTCCCATTGTAACCGACTCTGTGTAACCCTAGCCCTCTCTGGTTTCTATATAAACCGGAGGGTTTTACTCCATAGGACGAACAACAATCATACCATAGGCTAGCTTCTAGGGTTTAGCCTCTCTGATCTCGTGGTAGATCTACTGTTGTACTACCCATATCATCAATATTAATCAAGCAGGAGTAGGGTTTTACCTCCATCGAGAGGTCCCAAACCTGGGTAAAAACATCGTGTCCCTTGTCTCCTATTACCATCCGCCTAGACGCACAGTTCGGGACCCCCTACCCGAGATCCGCCGGTTTTGACATAGACATTGGTGCTTTCATTGAGAGTTCCTCTCTGTCGTCATCTTTAGGCCCGATGGCTCCTCCGATCATCAACAACGATGCGGTCCAGGGTGAGACTTTTCTCCCCGGACAGGTCTTCGTGTTCGGCGGCTTCGCACTGTGGGCCAATTTGCTTGGCCGTCTGGAGCAGATTGAAAGCTACGCCCCTGGCCATCAGGTTAGATTTGGAAGTTCGAACTACACGGCTGACGTCCGCGGATACTTGATCTTCGACGGGTTCGAGTCACAGCCGAGCGCGCCGCACTGTCACGATGGGCATGATCTAGCTCTGCCGCCGAACAGTGCCGAGGAGGCCGCTCCAGTGTCCGCTCCGACCCTTAGCTCGGAGCCGACTGCGCCAATCGAGGACGGGTGGCTGGACACCGCCTCGGAGGCTGCAATCTCTACGGCGATCGAGCCGATCACTAGCCTTGTCCTTTGCGAAGCTCGTGACTCCAAGGTGCCGGACTCCTTTCCGGACTCCGAACCTTTCGTGCCCCTGTCGATTGAACCCGATTGGGCGCCGATCATGGAGTTCGCTGCCGCGGACATCTTTCAACACTCGCCCTTCAGCGACATTCTGAATTCACTAAAGTCTCTCTCCTTATCAGGAGAGCCCTTGCCAGGCTATGGTCAGCAAGGTTGGGATGCGAATGACGAAGAAATTCAAAGTCCACCCACCACCCACTCCGTAGCCACTGTCGATGATGCTCGACTTCGACTCCGAAGACATCGACGGTATGGACGATGATGTAGAAGACGAACAGGAACCAGCGCCTATAGGGCACCGGACAACCACTGAGGGTGTCCCGGATTAGGGGGTGTCCGGATGACCGGACTATAACCTTTGGCCGGACTCCTGGACAATGAAGATACAAGATTGAAGACTTCGTCCCGTGTCTGGATGGGACATTCCTTGGCATGGAAGGCAAGCTTGGCGATATGGATATGTAGATCTCCTCCCATTGTAACCGACTCTATGTAACCCTAGCCCTCTCCGGTGTCTATATAAACCGGAGGGTTTTAGTTCGTAGGACGAACAACAATCATACCATAGGCTAGCTTCTAGGGTTTAGCCTCTCTGATCTCGTGGTAGATCTACTCTTGTACTACCCATATCATCAATATTAATCAAGCAGGAGTAGGGTTTTACCTCCATCGAGAGGGCCCGAACCTGGGTAAAAACATCGTGTCCCTTGTCTCCTATTACCATCCGCCTAGACGCACAGTTTGGGACCCCCTACCCGAGATCCGCCGGTCTTGACACCGACATTGGTGCTTTCGTTGAGAGTTCCTCTGTGTCGTCACCTTTAGGCCCGATGGCTACTCCGATCATCAACAACGATGCGGTCCAGGGTGAGACTTTTCTCACCAGACAGACCTTCGTATTCGGCGGCTTTGCACTGCGGGCCAATTCGCTTGGCCATCTGGAGCAGATCGAAAGATACGCCCCTGGCCATCAGGTCAGGTTTGGAAGTTTGAACTACACAGCTGACATCCGCAGAGACTTGATCTTCGACGGGTTCGACCCACAGCCGAGCGCGCCGCACTGTCTCGATGGGTATGATCTAGCTCTGCCGCTGTACAATGCCCAGGAGGCCGCCCCAGTGTCCGCTCCGACCCTTAGCTTGGAGCCGACTGCGCCAATCAAGGACGGGTGGCTGGACACCGCCTCGGGGGCTGCAATTTCTACGGTGATCGAGCCGAACACCATTCTTGTCCTTTGCGAAGCTCGTGACTCCAAGGTGTCGGACTCCTTTCCGGACTCCGAACCTTCCGCGCCCCTACCGATCAAACCCGATTGGGCGTCGATCATGGAGTTCTCCGCCGCGGACATCTTTCAGCACTCGCCCTTTGGCGACATTCTGAATTCACTAAAGTCTCTCTCTTTATCAGGAGAGCTCTGGCCGGACTACGGTCAGCAAGGTTGGGATGCGGACGACGAAGAAATTCAAATCCCACCCACCACCCACTTCATAGCCACTGTCGATGATTTAACCGACATGCTCGACTTCGACTACGAAGACATCGACGGTATGGACGCTGATGAAGGAGATGACCAAGAACCAGCGCCTATAGGGCACTGGAAAGCCACCTCGTCATATGACATATATATGGTCGACACCCCAAATGAAGGGAATGGCGATGGAACAACGGTGTATGACCCCTCCAAGAAGCAGCCTAAGCGCCGGCGCTCTAAATCCCACCAAAGCAAAAACGGCAATTCCGGCACGGCAGATAATAACACCCTGGACAGTGCCGAAGATAACCCCCTCCAGCAGGATTCAGCACAGGAGGATGGAGAAGCCAGCCCTCATGAGAGAGCGGCAGACAGGGAGGTCGAGGACGATAATTACATGCCTCCCTCCGAAGACGAGGCAAGCCTCGACGACAACGAATTTGTCGTGCCTGAGGATCCCGTCGAACAAGAGCATTTCAAATACAGGCTTATGGCCACGGCAAGCAGCCTCAAGAAAAAACAGCAGAAGCTTAGAGCTGACCAAGACTTTCTAGCCGACCGATGGACTGAAGTCCTTGCGGCCGAAGAGTATGAACTCGAACACCCCTCTAAGAGCTACCCAAAGCGCAGGCTGCTACCCCGATTAGAGGAGGAAGCACCTAAACCTACATCACCAGCGCACGATGCGGCCGACCGGCCACCTCGTGGCCGCGACAGAGAGGCCTCTCGGCCATCAACTCAAGCCGCACCCCGGCGCCCCTATACCAAGGCATGGGGAAATGCACCGGACCTGTGAGACATATTGGAGGACAAGGCAAGGAAAACAAGATCGATCTACGGATTGCGTGGGCGCCCCACGGCACGTGACGGTAACCGTCACGCCGGATATGGCAAACACGGCCAGGCCGAACACAGCAGCTCATTTGAGCTACGTCGTGATATAGCCCAGTACAGAGGCGCCGCACACCCACTATGCTTCACAGATGAAGTAATGGATCATCAAATCCCTGAGGGTTTTAAACCCATAAACATCGAATCATACGATGGGACAACATATCCTGCGGTATGGATCAAGGACTATCTTCTTCATATCCACATGGCCCGCGGTGATGATCTACACGCTATCAAATACCTCCCACTCAAGCTTAAAGGACTAGCTCAGCATTGGCTTAACAGCTTGCTAGCAGAGTCAATTGGTTGCTGGGAGGACCTGGAAGCCGCATTCCTCGACAACTTCAGGGCACCTATGTGCGACCACCAGACGCCGATGACCTCAGCCACATCATTTAGCAGCCAGATGAATCGGCCAGACAATTCTGGACACGGCTAACCAAGAAAAATCAAATAGTTGACTGTCTGGACGTAGAGGCCCTCGCAGCCTTCAAACATAACATCTATGACGAATGGCTTGCCCAACACCTAGGACAAGAAAAGCCGAAATCCATGGCAGCCCTCACAACACTCATGACCCGCTTTTGCGCGGGAAAAAACAGCTGGCTAGCTCGTAGTAATAACATGACCAAGAGCCCTGGTAATTCAGATACCAAGGACAACAATGGCAGGTCGCGTCGCAACAAACACAAGCGCCGCATTAACGATGACAATGCGGAGGATATGGCTGTTAACGCTGGATTCCGAGGCTCTAAACCCGGTCAGCGGAAAAAGCCATTCAAAAGAAGTACTCCGGGCCCGTCCAATTTGGACCGAATACTCGATCACTTGTGCCAGATACACGGCACCCCCGAAAAACTAGCCAATCACACCAACAGGGATTATTGGGTGTTCAAGCAGGCAGGCAAGTTAAGCACCAAAAATAGAGACAAGGGGCTGCATAGCGATGACGATGAGGAGCCCCGGCCGCCGAACAATAGGGGACAGAAGGGCTTTCCCCCACAAGTGCGGACGGTGAACATGATATACGCAACCCACATCCCTAAAAGGGAACGGAAGCGTGCACCCAGGGACGTATATGCATTGGAGCCAGTCGCCCCAAAGTTCAACCCATGGTCCTCCTGCCCGATCACTTTCGATCGAAGGGACCACCCCACTAGCATCCGCCACGGCGGATTCGCCGCATTGGTTCTAGACCCAATCATTGACGGATTTCACCTCACTAGAGTCCTTATGGACGGCGGCAGTAGCCTGAACTTGCTTTATCAAGATACAGTGCGAAAAATGGGCATAGATCCCTCAAGGATTAAACCCACAAAGACGACCTTTAAAGGCGTAATACCAGGTGTAGAGGCCAACTGTACAGGCTCAGTTACACTAGAAGTGGTCTTCGGATCCCCGGATAATTTCCGAAGCGAGGAGTTAATCTTCAACATAGTCCCGTTCCGCAGTGGCTATCACGCCCTGCTCGGACGAACCGCATTTGCAAAGTTCAATGCGGTGCCGCACTACGCATACCTCAAGCTCAAGATGCCAGGCCCTTGAGGAGTCATTACGGTCAATGGAAACACCGAATGCTCTCTCCGAACAGAGGAGCATACGGTGGCCCTCGCGGCGGAAGTACAAAGTAGCCTCTCAAGGCAATTCTCCAGTCCGACTATTAAATGTACGGACACCGTCAAGCGCACCTGGAGTAACCTACAACAAGACCGCCTGGCACGTTCCGTGCAAGTGTAGCAGTGCGGCCCCAACCCCAGCCCTCGCGAAATTGTGAAACCAGTACTACGCGCACATAATTACGCTCTAGAAATACCATGGGCATAAGGGGAGGGGCACAGCCACGGCACGCCCAAAAGGAGGCTCAACCGCACTAGGGGCTCCCGATTTTGTCATTACTTTTTTCTTACTTTCAGGACTCCTTTCTTCGGAAGGCCTGTCCGGCAGTACAATCGCCGAACACACGATGCAACAGCCAGGGAGGTAGCAAGCTACGTCGAATGTCCAGGTGGTCTCTTTAACGAGCTAAATACCTATCTTACATAAAGTCCCACAGCTTGCCCTTGGAGGGGGACATGTCAAATAATCCCATCTCTTGCTTATCGCACTATTTGTATCGTTCTGCTTTCACAGCAGCCTTTTAATAAACAATACATAGCTCTTGTCTATTCTTGCATTCATTTTTTATGTAAATATGTTCAGTTATGACATTATGCAACCGTACACTTTGGTACGGCCAATACACCAGGGGCTTAAAGTACCCCAGAATATGGTGTGTGAAGTCCGAACACTCTCACGAGTGCGGCACCCCAAACTTATAGCACAATATGCATCGGCTCCGAATCATGTCTTGGGTCAATAGTTGGGTTTGCCCGGCTCCCATGTTTTGGTACCTTACGTTCCGCTATATCGGCTAAGGTATTGCTGGGAGAACTACTGCGATTGTGCCCCAGTTGAGCTGGGTTAAGCACCTCAGTAGAGAGAGCTAAAACTGATCGTCATGATAGGGCGAGAGTCGGTCGCTGTTCGAGAGGTTTTTCGAGTCCCTAAAGACTTATGCCGCTTAGAGCGAGGAGCTGGCTTTGTCTGGCCAAGGCGTGGAATACTATGGCTAAGTGAGAGTGATAAAGCATTATAGTCCGATTGCCTTGTTCGTTGTGCTGAGCGCCTCCCTCGAAGGACCCAAGAATGGGAACAAGAGCGTTCAGGTTTATCCCAAACACCCCAGCACTCGTGGAATGGGGGTAGAAGCCGACGACTTGCATCTCTCAGATTTAATAAACGGCTGCACAGAAGGTAATATTTTAAATTCAAAAAGCGTTGCTTAGCGCATATTAACAAGTTTTCAGCGCACAGGATAAACACGAGCGAGTTTACTCAAAAATTAAATCCTTGGAACATTCGTTCGCCACAAGGCGGGCACCCTTCAAGATGCCCTCATAATACATCTCGGGCCTGCGATGCTCCTTCCCCTCCGGTGGCCCATCTATCACCAGCTTCTCAGCATCCAGCTTGCCCCGGTGAACTTTAGCACGGGCAAGCCTACGGGCGCCTTCGATGCACACGGAGCGCTTGATGACTTCAAGCAATGGACAGGCATCCACCAGCCGCCTCACCAGCCCAAAGTAGCTCCCGGGCATGACCTCCCCAGGCCATAGCCGGACTATTAGGCCCTTCATGGCCTGTTCGTCTACCTTATGGAGCTCGACCAATTGCTTAAGCTTGTCGCTCAAGGGCACCGGGTGTCCGGCCTCAACATACTGGGACCAGAACACCTTCTCCGCCGAGCTCCCTTCCTCGGCTCGGTAGAATGCGGCAGCATCAGACACACTGTGGGGCAGATCTGCGAATGCTCCTGGAGAGCTCCGGACTCGGGTAAGTAACAAGTAATTCACTTTCACGTGCTTGCTTTGCATAAAGAATGCCTTACCCGCCGCTATCTTCTTCATCACCTCAATTTCCTGGAGGGCCTTTTGGGCTTCGACCTTGGAGGATTTGGCGCTCTCAAGGGCCTTTTGGGCTTCGACCTTCGAGGGAGTCCCGGATTAGGGGGTGTCCGGATGACCAGACTGTAACCTTTGGCCGGACTCCTGGACTATGAAGATACAAGATTGAAGACTTCGTCCCGTGTCCGGATGGGACATTCCTTGGCGTGAAAGGCAAGCTTGGCGATACAGATATGTAGATCTCCTCCCATTGTAACTGACTCTGTGTAACCCCAGCCCTCTCCGGTGTCTATATAAATCAGTGGGTTTTAGTCCGTAGGACAAACAACAATCATACCATAGGCTAGCTTCTAGGGTTTAGCCTCTCTGATCTCGTGGTAGATCTACTCTTGTACTACCCATATCATCAATGTTAATCAAGCAGGAGTAGGGTTTTACCTCCATCGAGAGGGCCCGAACCTGGGTAAAAACATCATGTCCCTTGTCTCCTGTTGCCATCCGCCTAGACGCACAGTTCGGGACCCCCTACCCGAGATCCGGCGGTTTTGACACCGACAACCACCTCATCTCACGATGTATACATGGTGCACACACCAAAAAGAAACGATGACAAGGAACAAAGGGGCGCAACAAGGGATCGTCCCCTCGAAAAGCAGTCAAAGCAGTGGCGTAAGCGCCGCTCCAAACCCCACCTCGACAGATACAGCAGCCATACAGACCCAGCCACAGAGCAAGATGAACTGGCGGACGACGAATATGCCATCGAGCAACCGTTCAAACAGGGAAACTTGGGTAAACGAACCGAACAACCCGTCCCCGGTGAAAATAATAGTCTGGGTGACCTCACAACAGACAAGTTGCTGGAGTAGAAGAACCTCCACAAAAGGCTCGTCGCCACTGCGCGTAGCCTGAAAAGCAGAAGCGGAAGCTCAAAACAACGGAAGATGCACTCAGAATTAGATGGGGCAAAGTACTCAACACCGCAGACAAATACGGCGACAGTCGCCACACAAAGAGATATTTGAAGCGAAAATTACTGCCGGAATTTGATGAGGAGGCCTTAGAGCCCCCGCAATAAAAAAATAAGGAAGCCACCCAGTCGGATAAACAACCCCATGGCCAACATAGAGCGGAAAAGGGCGCCGCACACAAGCCGGCACGCGATCCGCTCAAGGATTCGCATCAAAAAGACGGCCCAGCCAGATCTATCTACGGGCCAAGAAAGCAAGCTCCAGTAAGCAATTCAATGCAACAAGTATCCGAACATCACGGCACACCCAAATATAGGGGTGCCGCACACCCCCTATGGTTCACCGATGAGGTGCTGGACCATGAATTTCCAGCGGGATTCAAGTCCGTAAACATAGAGGCATACGATGGAACAACAGACCCTGGAGTCTGGATTGAGGATTATATTCTCCACATACACATGGCTAGAGGAGATGACCTCCACGCCATAAAATACTTACCCCTCAAGCTCAAAGGGCCAGCCCGGCATTGGCTTAAAAGCCTTCCTGAAAACACCATCGGAAGTTGGGAAGAGCTCGAGGATGCTTATCGGGCAAATTTTCAAGGGACATATGTCCGACCTCCGGATGCAGACGATCTAAGTCATATAACTCAACAACCCGGAGAGTCAGCCCGAAAACTCTGGAACAGATTTCTTACTGAAAAGAACCAGATAGTCAACTGTCCGGACGCCGAAGCCTTAGCAGCTTTCAAACACAGCGTTCGGGACGAATGGTTTGCCAGACACCTCGGCCAAGAAAAACCAAGAACAATGGCCACATTAACAAGCCTCATGACCCGCTTTTGCGCAGGAGAGGATAGCTGGTTGGCAAGAAGCAGTACCAGCGACCCAAGTACATCCGAAGTTAGGGATGGAAACGGGAAAACGCGACGTAGCAAGGACCAGCGCCGGGCCAAGGGAAACAGCCCGAAGAGCACGGCAGTCAACGCCGGATTCAAAAGCTCTCGGCAGAATCAGAAAAAGCTGCCCTTAAGGATAACAGGGACGAGCTATCTAACCTAAACAAAATTCTGGACAAAATATGCCAAATCCACAGTACACCCGGGAAGCCTGCAAACCATACCCACAGAGATTGTTGGGTCTTCAAGCAATCCGGCAAACTCAACGCCGAACACAAGGGGCTCGACATACCAAGCAAGGACGATGACAAACCCCACAAGAAGAGCACCGGAGAACAAAAGAAGTTCCCACAAGAAGTCAAAACAGTAAACTCACTTCACGTGACAAAAGGGAAAAACAGAGATACGCGCCATACGGCCTGTCCCAGAGGAGTCCCGCCACTGGTTGTTAAAACCAATCACCTTCGACCATCAGGATTACTCTAGAAGTATCCGGAACGCAGGCTGGACTTCCTTGATATTAGATCCGATAATTGACGGACTCCACTTTACACAAGTCCTAATGGACGGCGGCAGTGGTCTAAACCTGCTATATCAGGACACAATCAGCAAAATGGGGATAAACCCAACAAAAATTCGCCATGGCAACACTTCCTTTCAAGGGGTAATGCCAGGCCCAGATACCCATTGTACGGGTTCTCTCCTGTTAAAAGTTATGTTCGGCTCCCCCGACAACTTCCGCCGCGAAAAGCTAACCTTCCACATCGCCCCATTTACAAGTAGCTATCAAGCACTACTGGGACGCGAAGCTTTCGCCCGCTTTAATGCAATACCGCATTATGCATCCCTTACGCTTAAAATGCCCGGTCCGCGAGGCATCATCTCATTAAAGGGAAATATCGAGTGTTCCTCGAGCGCGGAAAACTGTGTGGCTGCCTTGATAGCCACACACTAAACAAGCTTCACTAATCAAAGCACTTAAAAAGGTCGTGCAGACCCCGGACATGGCTAGACGAGTCCGGCGTAAACATACAAGGGATTACTAGCCGCATACCCCCGTACAAGGGGCTCCGCGTGTGTACAAGAAGAGACAATAAAGCTCAGTTTTACCAATTTTCTGCATTATACTTTGTTTATTTAATATAACATAGATTTTCGCATGATCTTTTTCAACCAAGTTCCTCTCTTTTACAGATGAACACCGTGCTACACCCGTCCAGGATATGGCACAACTAGACACAGGCGCAGACGTGTAGTAGGGACCCGTTCCAAGGATCCTTTTCAGATTAAGACCCTGCGTAAACCTCTTTCACTGTCTCTTGTTGATACACATCCCCCGGTTTCTTGTTATAACCGAGGAGGAGGCTGGCGTCTTGGCATGTGGCCACGTCAGAATTTTGTGCATACCTGGACACCAGGGGCTTCTTACCAAGGGTGTTGTTCAGCCTGTTTCCATAAAGACCGAATACCTTAGGGAGTGTTCGGCGTCGCGAGTTTGGCCTTATATGCATCAGCTCCGAATCATGTCTTTGGTCAAATGTTGGGTTTGCCCGGCTCCTGTGTTTTGCTGCCTTACGTTCCACTCTATCGGCTAAGGCGGCACCAGGAGAACTACTGTGATTGTGCCCCGGTTCGGCCAGGCGAGCACCTCAGTAGAGAAAGACGAAAACTGACTATCATGATATAGCGTCAGACTGGTCAACCACTCGATGACTCGATGGAATCTTTAGGATTCCTCCGGATTAACGAAGGGCCGTTTCCCGGCCAGGCACACACGCGCCCCGAATTCGGGCGAGCGCGGTGCCCCTAGGGGCTATATAGTAGCCCCACTGTCAAACTCCTATGGCTAAGTGAAAGTGATAAAGCATTATAGTCCGGTTGCCTAGTTCGTTGCACTATCACCTCCTTAATAGGACCAAGACGTTGGATCAAGTGTGAAAATGTGCCTTCTGCGAACACCCCCGCATTATATGCGTGGGGGCTGAAGCCGAAGACTGCCATCTTTCAGGTTATATACACATATACATTAATGGCCGCATAGGAGGTATTTTAATTCTTGAAGGCACAAGTATAAAAAGCTGTTATATTCCATCGAAACATTGTTTCACAATAATACATGTTATTCGAACATAACATCCTTCGAGCACTGCGTCTCTATTAAACGAGCGCCCTGCAGAACTTCCTGAAAATAGTGCTCGGAAGGTACTCGGCTCTCGTCCGAATCTTGGGATGCAACAGCAATGGCCTTCATCTCCGCCCAGTATGTCTTGACACGGGCAAGAGCCATCTGGGCACCTTCTATGCATGTTGACCTCTTCATTACATTAATATGCGGCACCGCACCAAGGAGCTACTGCACCAAGCTAAAATAACTCTTCGGCTCGGGCCTTTTTGGCCACAGATGAGTACGACATACTTCATAGAGAGTACGGATAACCTATTCAGCTCCGCCCATGCGGCCAAACAATCGGTTAATGCAAGTGGGAGCTCTGGATTGTGGAACTGCGACCAAAAAAGCTTTTCCACTTCATGGTCATTTTGATCGCGGAAGTGTTCGGCCGCGTCCGCAGAACTCGCCACCAAGTCCAGATAAGTGTTAGCCGCACTCCACTACCGGTCCAACGGAGCATATTTAGGATCCCGGAACTTCATCCGCAGCATAAAGGGCTTTCCAGCCGTGATATCTCCGGCCTGACGTAGCTCCTCCTTCATAGCTCTCATCGCAGAGCGAGTATCCTTGGCCTCGGTAGTGACCTTCTCTAGGTCCTTCTGTGCCACCCGATCTTCTTTTTCAAGAAGCTTGCAGCGGTCGGCAGCATTCTTCAACTTTACAGCCATCTCGGCCATTTCCTTCTTGCTTTGGCAGTGAGCAGCCTGTTCGGCTTTCAGCTCTTCAGCCGCCTTTAAGGCAGCCGCATCGCTTTTCCTGGCCTGCTCTTTGGCTCGGGCAAGTTCCGCCCGAAGGTTCTCCATGGCAGCGACACCATTTGCATCAAGCACACATGTTGTAAGGTACGGGCATCAAGCTCCTCTTACCAGGTGTCTTTGGAGAAATTACATACCTTGTGCCTCGTCCAGCCGCTTGTTGACAAGCGCGATGTCGGCATCTGCCACGTCAAGTTGCCGCTTTAGCTCGGCAAATTCATCAGTCCGGCTAGCCACCGAACACTTCGCCACCTACATAGGAAAGGCGACATATTATACCTGAGATTATGATCCTCGGCACGCCGTCATTTTTGACAACGCACAGAGTCTCAGGGGATACTATCTATACAGGGCGCATCTTATATATGCGGATCTATCAAAAGGTACATCATTTCGTGTACCTCAAAACCTGTCAGTAAACTCCTGACGACCTTGTACAACCCGCTCTCCGCGGATGAAATCCTTCCAATCACCGTATCCATCAACGCACGGTGTTCTTCTGAGATAGACGCTCGCCTAAGAAGATCCTTCAGCTCCTCCGACCGTGCACCGGACGGTGCCGGACTCGTCTAATGGCCTTTTTCGAAGGCCGGACACGGAGGGCCTTGGGGGGCCATACGACTACCTTCTGGCCCTGCCGGATTCGGAGAAACCCTCCGTGACGACACCTCAGGGTCGCCCGCCTCGCAAGGAGGTACGGCAGGGGGAGGCGTTCCGCTCTCCATCATCTCCGGACGAATATCCCCTGAAGATGAGCTCTGCTGAGAAGGGCTGTGATCCGAACTACAAGGTAAAATTTCGGTTATCTTCCTTAGAAATAGAACAGGGATGTCTCTCATTTTAAAACCCCCCTCTTTACTTACGGCTCGGTGGAGAGCTGATCCCCTTGGGGGCACAATGCGACCGAGGCACCCCCCGGCAGCGGACCCTCTGACAAAGATTTCTTCCCTCGCTTTGAGACCATGGCCTCCGGGCCTTCAGAGGCAGTCGTCTTCTTCCCCTGGTTAGAGGAATTCTCGATTCCTCCTTTTCTGACAGCCTCCTTCGGGGAGGCGGTAGCTTCCTTGCTCCCCTCTTCGCCTTCTTCAAAAGGCGCGACCTCCAGCATCCTAGTTAACACGGGGTCCGGCGTAGTCTCAGGGAGGGGGGGCGGACACCTGATTAGCTTTGCTTTCGCTATCCACTCATGTTTAAGGGACAACTCTTTTAAAGGCAATTCTATGATAAATATACGGATAGCCTGTGCGGGTACAGGGCTACTTACTTCAGTATCCGGGCGATTGCAGCTCAGGCATGCGTTCTCGGATAAGTCCAGACACATTGCTTGTGATCCGAAGAACAATTTGTACATCTCCATGGGCGTCGCACCCACAAAATGTTGGAGAGCTCGTGGTCCTTCCGGATTAAACTCCCACAGGCGGAGGGGGAGACGTTTGCAGGGCAGGATGCAGCGAATCAACATAACCTGCGTCACTACGGCCAGATTGATATCTCTTTCTAGGAGATCTCAAACGCGGCCCTGCAACAACGGCATGTCCTTGGACGGCCCCCAGTTAAGCCCTTTATTGACCCATGACGCTAGCTGTGGTGGGGGACCCGAGCGAAAGGCAGGTGGCGCCACCCATTTGGTGCCCCTGGGAGCTGTGAAATAAAACCACTCTCGTTGCCATAAGCTGAACTCCTCTTGAAAAGATCCCTTGGGCCATGGAGCATCGGCATTCTTGCATATAGTAGCACCTCCGCACTCTGCATGCTGCCCCTTGATCATCTTCGGCTCTACTTTGAAGATCTTAAGCCACAATCCGAGGTGAGGAGTAATACGAAGGAAGCCCTCGCACACGACAATGAACGATGAGATGTGGAGGATGGACTCCGGAGCTAAGTCGTGAAATTCCAGCCCATAATAAAACATGAGCCCCCTCACGAAGGGGTCCATCGGGAAGCGTAGCCCCCGAAGGAAGTGAGACGCGAACACCATGCTCTCACCAAGCTTGGGAGTGGGAATAACCTGCCCTTGAGCAGGCAGCCTATGCGAGATTTCGCCGGTTAGATACCTGGCATCTCTTAGCATTAGCACGTCTTCTTTCGTAACGGAGGAAGGCATCCACCAGCCTTGAAGGTCGGAGCCGGACATCATCGGAGGTCCGAAGTGCCTGAATCTAGAGCTTTGGGTGTTAGAACTCAAGGTGAGAGGCGGATTTGATTAAGATTGAAAGAAAGGAGTCGAGCCTTGGTCTCTTTATAAAGAGGTTGAATACCAAGAGCCCTCCCCATGACCGTTTGGGACTCGCCTTCGATTGAGGAGACATACCAACAGGCACGATTGGGTTACCCACACCCGTATTGGTGAGAATCCCGGAATAAGGGGACACGATCTCTGCTTTGACAAGACGTGCCAAGGAAACTGTCTCGCTAGACGCGCTAAGGTGTCACAGTAAAATGATTCAAATAAAGGCTTGGTCGTGGCATGATGTCACGCTGCGGAATACGTCAGTAGATTAGATTTGTGCAAATATTATTCTCTCTACGGTGGTATCTGGAACTTGTTTTGCAGAGCTAGACACTATCCTTGTGTTCAACATCTTCTATGAAGTATTCGGAGGAGGAACCCGCCTTGCAATGCCGAAGACAATCTGCGCGCCGGACTCGTCGTCATTGAAGCCTGGTTCAGGGGCTACTGAGGGAGTCCTGGATTAGGGGGTGTCTGGATGACCGGACTATAACCTTTGGCCGGACTCCTGGACTATGAAGATACAAGATTGAAGACTCCGTCCCATGTCCGTATGGGACTTTCCTTGGCATGGAAGGCAAGCTTGGCGATACGGATATGTTGATCTCCTCCTGTTGTAACCGACTCTGTGTAACCCTAGCCCTCTCCGGTGTCTATACAAATCGGAGGGTTTTAGTCCGTAGGACGAACAACAATCATACCATAGGCTAGCTTCTAGGGTTTAGCCTCTCTGATCTCGTGGTAGATCTACTCTTGTACTACCCATATCATCAATATTAATCAAGCAGGAGTAGGGTTTTACCTCCATCGAGAGGGTCTGAACCTGGGTAAAAACATTGTGTCCCTTGTCTCCTGTTACCATCCGCCTAGACGCACAGTTCGGGACCCCCTACTCGAGATCCGCCGGTTTTGACACCGACAATTACCAAAACCACCCAGGGATAGTTGCACTTTCAGATTCTACTTGCTTCGGGATGGGATTCATGATAAATTGGATAGGGTGAGATCCAGATTCTTTTGGGCAAAGGAAAATCAGAAACAAAAATACCACATGGTGAGGTGGGAACACATTTGCCAACCAAAGGAGGTGGGAGGCTTGGGGGTGATTAACACCAAAATTATGAACTGGTGCCTAATGGCCAAATGGGCGTGGAAAACCCTCACTGGACAGGGCGGGCTTTGGCTCAACATTTTTAGGGCTAAATACCTCGATGTGGATGGAGTGGAGTTCAAACGCAATATCCCTTTATCTTAGTTTGCGAGGGACATTCAAAAAGTACAGCATCTCTTACCGCTGGGGACTAATTTCACTTTGCGAAATGGGCGATCTATCTCTTTTTGGTGGGATTGCTGGCTCCTGGATCGAACCCTTCTGGAGGCATTCCCTCGGCTGTGTGCCATTGCTGGGAACCAAAATGTGAGGGTGGCGGATGTGTGGCACCAGGACCAGTGGGACCCTTGGTTTCGGCGCTCCCTTGGCCCTCCTGAAATGATTGAGTGGGATGAGCTTCGTACGCACCTCCAGCACGTGCACATTTCCGTTGGGCAAGATGACGTGATTTGGCGGCTTGATTCATCCGGCCAATTCACTACTGGGTCTTTATATAAATAAATCTTTTGTGGGTCCCTGCAATGTGACCTTTCTGGTATTTGGAAAGCCCCTCTACCAGCCGAAATTTGGATCTTTCTTTGGAAAGTGTCCCGAAATAGGATTATGAGTGGGGACAAAGTTCAGAAATGCCGTGGTCCTGGAGATGGGAACTGTCCATGGTGTGGGGAGAGGGAGGATAGAGATCATATATTGTTTTGGTGCTTTATGGTGCGCTTTGCATTGACACGCGATTACAGAGGTGGCCGGGAATGATTGGAACCCGTCTGGTTTTTCGGATTTTTATCGTCTAGCGAGAGACCTGAGAGGGAGATAGAAACGTCTCGCATGGATGGGACTTGGGGCTATTGCGTGGGCTCTTTGGACCACTAGGAATAAAGCTTTGATAGAGGGTATTTTTATTCGGCACCCAGCTGACCTGCTGTACAAAACTGTTTCTCTGTTGCAGCTGTGGAAGCTGCTGGCAATGCGCCAAGACAGAAGGCTCGTGGAGGGACTCGCATCAAGGGTGTGAGGAAGGTGCACTGACCTCCGGTGCGGTGTAGGGCATGGATAGAGGTGGATGGCCTATGCCTCGGTCTTCCTGTTGACCATTCTTGCTAGTCTTACCGTGTTGTGTCACGTGTATGGCCAGATGGCCTGTATCTGCTACCTCCACTAGTAGAAAACAGGGCTTTCGTCCAGGCCAGTTTAGCCCATTAGTCCCGGTTCAATCCAGAACCGGGACCAATGGAGCTATTTGCCCCGGTTCGTGAGCCCAGGGGGCCGGCCGGGCTACGTGGGCCATTGGTCCCGGTTCGTCCGGACCTTTTGGTCCCGGTTGGTGGGACGAACCGGGACCAATGGTCCTGGCTCCTGGCCCACCACTATTGGTCCCGGTTGGTGGCATGAACCGGGACCAAAAGGGTTACCTTTAGTCCCGGTTCATGCCACCAACCGGGACCAATAGTGGTGCCTATATATAGCCCCTCGCGCAAGAGCAGAGCACACTGCTCTATTTTTTCTGGCCGAGGGGGAGAGGGCTTGGTGGTGCTCTAGCTCACCTCCTATGCACACAAGGTGTTCGATGGAATGCCCGAGCCACACTACTTAAGGTTTCTCCTCTCCAAGATCGACCGCCAAGCTCCATTTTCCTCAATATTTATCTAGGTTTAGCGGTCTGTCACGCCCCGTCCCCGTCTTCACCGCCGTCGATCACCCGCGCCGATCTCATCGCCGGCACCACCGTGGTGAGCCTCTTGTTCTTATCTTCTTTCTGAAAGGAAAAATATTATTACTTGTTTGTTTAGATAGATACTTGTATTATTTTCTTACTTTTATTATTGCATCTTATATAGTGCGCAGATGGTTTTGGTATCCGCCCCCGTCGGCCCTCGTCCTGTCTATGATTCGGATGTGGTATATATTATCTTTTCATAACTATTGGTTCATTTATTGTTTATGAAAATTATGCCGACCAACGTGACATAGATTTTATTTATCTAGGAGGTTGTTGAACCAGAAATTCCAACCGACCCTATTGTCGAGAGGTTAAATTTAGTTGAAGAAGAAAACAATTTCTTGAAGGAAAAAATAAAAAAACTTAAGGAGGAGAAGATGATATTGGAGTTGCATATTGCGGATGTCGTCGATGATCACAAGATCAAGATGGATGCAATGCGCTTGAAGATGAGAAAGATTAAAAAATATGCCATTCATACCGAGGCTTGGTATCATTATGCCGTTGGATCAGTTGTTACCTTGGTTGCGATTATGATCGCATTTTTTTTCGCATTGAAATGTTTTACATAGTTTCAATGTATGGTTTAATTAATTTAGATGCTCTGCAGAGCTTTATGTTGTTAGATGAGAACTATGTATCTACTTTGGTTTTTACGTGATGATGAACTTCTATTAATTTGGTCACTTAATTATCTATTCATGATGTTCTGTAATGATTTTTGACACACTTAATTATATATAAGGCACGCAGATGAACCGGCAATGGATGTACGGTGACAGACACACCTCCGAGTACATTAAGGGCGTGCATGATTTTCTCGTAGTGGCTGAGGCAAACAAGCAGAATGGTTTTATGTGTTGTCCATGCCCTATATGTGGGAATACGAAGTCTTACTCTGACCGGAAAATCCTTCACACCCACCTGCTTTACAAGGGTTTCATGCCACACTATAATGTTTGGACGAGGCACGGAGAAATAGGGGTTATGATGGAAGACGGCGAGGAAGAAGAGTACGATGACAACTATGTGCCCCCTGAATACGGTGATGCTACTGAACATCAAGATGCACCAGACGATGTGCACGATGGTGCTGCAACGGGCGAAGCTACTGAAGATCAAGAGGAACCAGACGATGTGCCCGATGATGATGATCTCCGCCGGGTCATTGTCGATGCAAGGACACAATGCGAAAGTCAAAAGGAGAAGCTGAAGTTCGATCGCATGTTAGGGGATTACAAAAAGGGGTTGTACCCCAATTGCGAAGATGGCAACACAAAGCTCGGTACCGTACTCGAATTGCTGCAGTGGAAGGCAGAGAATGTTGTGCCTGATAAAGGATTTGAGAAGCTACTAAAAATAATGAAGAAGAAGCTTCCAAAGGATTTGAGAAGCTACTAAAAAAAAGAGTTTCCAAATTTGAAAACTAATGGCACTAACAGAAAGTTTATAATTTTTCTAAAACTAAAAGCAAAAATAATTAAAAAATAAAGCAAAAAACAACAAAAAATAAATAATGCAGAAAACAGAACAAAAAACTAAAAAAAAAAAAA
>NC_041381.1:557868767-557869413 GCF_002162155.2 Triticum dicoccoides
TAATTTTTCTAAAACTAAAAGCAAAAAAGAATTAAAAAATAAAGCAAAAAACAACAAAAACTAAATAATGCAGAAAACAGAACAAAAAACTGAAAAAAAATAAAAATAGCAACAATAAGTATTTTGTTGTAAGTAGAAACAAAATAACATCAATAAAGCAACAAAGAAAACAAAAAAAGAGTTTTCAGATTTAAAAACTAATGGCACTAACAGAAAGTTTATAATTTTTCTAAAACTAAAAGCAAAAAGAATTAAAAAATAAAGCAAAAGACCAAAAGAAAAATAAACCAAAACCAAAATAAACTAAATAAAGCAACAAATAAAAAAAACAAAAAAAATGCCACCTACTGGGCCCCCACGGCCTGAATACGACTAGAAACCCTATGGGCCAGGATTCAGGCCCGTGGAAGGCCCAGTAGGCCCACAGGCACAGATGGCAGAGTTAGGCCCGAAAGCCTGCTTTAGAGAGGAGCTCGAGAGGGGAGCCGCACCGCACCTTATAAACTGGTGCGGCTCCCTCTCAACTAGTGAGGTGGGACTAAACATTTGGCGCGGGGCAGCACAAGGCCTTTGGTCCCGGTTGGTGGCACCAACCGGGACTAAAGGGGACCTTTGGTCCCGGTTGGTGTCACCAACCGGGACTAAT